>NW_019213611.1:45709-90011 GCF_002532875.2 Varroa jacobsoni
ATATATGAATAATAAATTAGAGGAAGTGAAACATGTACGTTCTGATATGCAAATGAATGGTCGAAATCACGGCAGCGTGTACGGCATTTCCGTCTAGACAAGTGGAACTATCGAATAAATTCCCTTGGTAAGGCGCCGAAGCTCCATTAGATTGTCGAATTGGGTTACTGTCTAACAATTCGTTGCTTTGTTCCTCGATGTATGTAGGTTTCTATCTTTATATCGTCATCAAAAACAAGGACACAATACAGTAGTGAGTGATTATGTACAGTATACTCACATTTCATAATCATAAGCAGCACCGGTTTTTAAACTGATGAACGCTTAATGGACTGTATAGCTCTATACCAAAGTTAGTCTTAGCAGTTTCTGAGCGGTGTCCTACCGCGAACTGCGACAATTCCAAAGGGTCCATGTTGTTAAACCATTAAGTTATGTTGGACATCACAACATCCAGCTAGCTCATGGCTCAATGTTTAGCCTACGTGAAAAAGGTGACCACAGACGACTGACTTTTGTTTTGCCTAAGTGACCCACAGAATGAAATCTAGGAGCATGACACTTATGACAGTCAGCATATTAGTTTCCTATGCAAATCTTTAACGATAGCACTATTTTAATCAAGAGGTTTATACATGTACAACTTTGGGATTTACTTAGACGAAACCGCTAACTAATGAGCACTATATAATAATAATAATATGAGCTCTCAAAGTAGCAACGTTCGTCTTTAAGTATTCCAATGTTGTCATTATTATTTCAATGTGTCTGATAATAATATTGATTGCTCTTGATAAGCCTGAACAGAATTTTCGATTGTAGTCGGTCAAAAATCGTTCTAGCACAAAACGGGACAGCTTCCAATGTTCCAGAGTTTCGTTGCGTTTCATAAAAATGCTCGGTTTGATTTCGGAGATAAGCCCGCAATACAATCTTATTGATTTTGCGAAACAAGATAGAACTAAACCACGCATCTCACCCACAGAAGTTCGTAGGAAAAACGATTGACTTCATTATCAGATAAATTCGTTTAGCCCACACATCCGGCGACCATTGGCTGGGTTCATCTATTCAAAGAAAAGGACTATCGCTTGCATCTAATTCTGTTGGAAAGGTTACTTCGACTCTAGTGGCTACAGTGCCCTTACAACCTTATATTCGTTTCAATATACCCAAGAAAATACGAATAAACCTTTAGGTCATGGCCGATCGAGCAAATAAAGTTACGTTCCGGTGTTAATTGCTATGTACATTAAAACCATAAGTTTATTATAGATCAATACAAAATCAATAAAAGCAATTCGTAAACCGTACCATTTCTTATGCGAAACATTTAGGTGACCTGTATTCTAACAATGCACAACAGAATTTTATCACTTCCGCTCTTTGTGTAAATTGACTCTGCTTGTATGCCTGTGCCTGCGCGCGTATGTTTGTCGGCTGCCAAATGCTACTCCGATTGATGTTGTCACGACAATTTTAGCTGGCTTGCTAGGACGCGTCGATATACGAGAAAACTTTTTCAACCAACGGGATACAGGCACGTCTGCGCCGATCAGTGCTTTGGCCTCGGAGTTCATTGAAGTATCTTAACCAGACGCCGACGGCAATGATAGTAACAATGATTATAATTATTAATATTTGTGTCAAGATCGTGCTATTCACAAAAACCAACTAATTGCCACCCAACACAAACCAGTTTTTCCGTCAGTGGCCACCATTATATTAATACTAATAGCAATGAATAGTATAAACGATTGAACTAAAAAGAAATTTCACTCTCTCCGGCTCGTCGTCCTCAACCAACTTCACAGGCTGAGCGCCACTGAAGAAACCGCGGGAACGCATAGCAGGATACATCCCTACTGAAGCAGATGGTGCTGCCACTACGGATTAAACTATTAATAGATACCCAACTACGAATATAGGATGCCAGTTTTAATAGCGTTTGGTGAACACACAGAGCGAACAGAGCCGGTAAGCTATCCACCAGCGAGTGGGAGCGTCCGTCGCTGTGGCTATTCCTGTCGATCCCGTTGAGTTGAGTGTCACCGCCAACATCGACGTCATGGCCCCTCTCGCGTCACCCTATATATATATGCGGTGACGCGACTATATATATATATAGTCACAGTATTCAGAACTCTCACGAGCGGTCATAAGCCCCAATAACGTGACTACCTCGCCTCAACTGTTAAATGCACAACATGACTGAGTTTGTAAACTGTTGTCAAGTACGTGCACATTCAGCTTACGCGCCGCGGAGGCTATACCGCTACTGTGGTTTTGGCCAGAAACAAATCTCTTTGCATCTATATATTGTTGAGACAGATAACTGGCGCGTGACACTAGTCGTAATCTTCGTAGCTGAGCTGAAGCAATATCGATGGCCTGCCCTATAGACCAAATAACACTATGTTCGTTAGTTGCGCCTACGTCGTTTATGGCAGTGATACAGATTATGTGGCAGCCAAGGGCACTTGTTTTCTAAAACAATTAATGTTATTACTATTATTAATATAGATATAATAAATATTTGAGCAGAACTGGGTTTAGTCATTTTGTTCGCCCTCTAACGAGCGCTACCGGTGGCCTATGGGTGATGCAGCACACGTTGAAGTACAGATGTCAACCACAACGCCTACGTTTTTTACGCTCTTTTCTGCTGCCTGTCGCCTCTTGTAACCGCTTTGTATTAGATCAACCAGAGCGCAAGTCACCAACGAAGGCTCTGTATAGGACATAGGTATGACGCCGCGGCTGTCAAGGCGAACTGTCTGCTTGACCGGCATAATAACTGTCTAGATGCCGTTCTCCATTTCGCTAACGACGAGGGCGACATAGCAACGCGCTGCGCTTTCATGCCAAACCTGTTTGACCAGGCAATAGAGAAATAGAGGAAGTACTGCGTAGAGGAGGCGTTGAAAAGTAGGTAGGGCGCTGGTCGCAGGTTGTAACTGGTGGAGCTGAGTTTATGGCGTTTAGAGTAAACCCCCGCTATTAGCAGTAAATGCTCAGATTTCACGGAGGATAATTGTTTTTTTTTTTGTTAATTTGTTAAAGTTGGCTTTTCGTTCACACGCTCGTAGATATGAAGACGAAGAGATGGGCGAATCACAATGAATAGTAAAAAATGCAATGTATGTCACTGAGATTAGTAGAGTGCTCCACAGGGCCGAGCCGTAACGGAACTCAGTGTGTCGGTCTAAGTTGGTATGATCAAATAGATGGAATAGAAAGTGAGGACTTCCGATTATCTACGGTACAAATTTTTCCGTTTGAATTTTAGGAGTTCAGTTACATAAAGAAATAATGAATGGCTATATGGTTAACGGCAGCCGGTCATGGCTTTTTGTGCCTCCAGAATTGGTTTGCACCAATAATGCCTTCAGTTGCTCCCGTGAATATGAGTAACGTTGATTCGGTACTGGTATTGACTTAATTTATAATATAATAGCAAACATTAAAAAGCTTTAAAAGGTTTTGACGATCAGGGTACTGTGAAGCCAACACCTCGAGAGTACCCCCGCACTCGTACTGAAACTGCTCTATGAAATACATATTTCACGTGTTTTTGATATCGTATTATATATTCGTGGCATATTGCATCCACTTCTTTTAGTCGTAATTTTAGTTTCATCATTATCGCACGGTTGACCTAACTTCCTTGTGCCTCCTAACAAGCTGTGATAGCACCTCTACTACGATTGAACCATTCCCAAATCTAAACACCATCCCGTACTGATCCAGAAATTATATTTGTGGCACCCCGTTAAACAGTCATTTGAGGACACGGATAAATCTCTGTTCCTTTCCCCTAAGAACAGCATCGACCGTCGTTGCCGCTCGGTCTCCGGCACGACTGCAATCACCAACCCGTTATCGGCGCCATCATAATTTCCTTGGCAACACCGAATAAGCGTTAAGGATGTTTCCAATACTGCCGCTGTTGCTTATTCCACTAAGACCCACTGTTGGTGGTAACAAGAAATACGAACGTAAGGCGAACTAATCGAGCTGGCCGGGCCAGAGTAAATGTAAGCCACAATTGTCTGTACTATCCGATGATAGCCATTTGTTTTTCAGTTATGCGCGACGGCGACGCAGCGCCAAATTCTACATTCCGTCTCGTTTTAAACTGGTCAACGAATCAGTCAGTTGCCCATGGTAGAAATATTTATCCGCTTCTATCTGCTAACGATTAGCTGCAAACACAGGAAGACCTGTGAAGACGCGCCGGCACAAGCAGTGACAGCCGATGTCAGTTCGGTCGGCAACGTGCGACCAATCGGCGCTTGACGACACTGGGCTCAAATATTAATGCCGCCAAGTGTAGGGACTATAGCAAAGATCTCACAAGGGGCCTGCGATTGACGGATGGATAGAATGGTCCTGTTTAAGCAACTTTGCTTCAGCCAGAACAGTGAAAAGTGGATGTCCTGTTTATGTATAAAACAACACCAACGCCACAGGCAACGATGCAGAACTTCGCTGATGAATCATGGCTTGAGTATCAGTCAGTAGAATATTGTAAAACTATCGTCGACGTTACGTAAAACATACATCTTGAAAGCCGATGTTTTTTTCATGTTGCTATTGGTGTCTAGGTTGCATTATTGTTAGTAATTTGTGTTTAATAGAATCTAAGTGACTGTCTAATTATTAGCTTGAACTATAATAGATAGATCATTACTGAATAGTTGAATTTTTAATTGATTAGTTAAAGTGGCATACTTGTACGGTAACCCCAAAAATGATAATGGGCCTACTCGAGAATCTGCCTTGTAACGTTTAAGGTATGACGATAGTATCTTATGTAACATCCACCGCCAAACTAAATAGAGCCATAGGTTTCTACGACAAAAATAGCAACACAACGACATCCGGTTGCCATAATGTATTCGTATATTTCAATCGTTTCCGATGTATTCATTTCGCTTACGCCAGGCCTTGCTCAAGTCACAAGGTTATAGCCATTCTCAGTTGAAAGTAGCATGACCTGCTATCTTTGTACTTTGTAGTTTTATCAAGTTTCCGCGATTCACCACCAGTTTGTCTTTGCGAAATGCTAGACATGAAACCTGACCAAACCCTGTCCTTGTAATTATAGCTTGACTGCACTCGGGGCCGAACCTTTGTTGATAATACATAGCACATAGGAATTCTAATTTAATATTGTCTATCTAATCTAGTCATTATATATGTCGATATGGCTTACATATCACGTAAACGAGATCAACGATATAACGAGAAAACGTCTCGAATAATTAGTATTAAGAGAAGTAACCCACGGTTATACCACTAAAGCAAGAACTAACTGTACGGCTCTGTTTGGACATGGCTGATTGAATTGTTGAAGGAGTCAACGTCACAACACAAAACGCCGGCAGGCAGCCTCAACGGAGCTGGGCACCCAAACCCGCTAGATCCCCGGCGTGACAAACGTATTTACGATCATCCTAAAACGTCAAAGATTCGATGTTTTACTGTGATACTATGTGTTGATCTGTAGGCAAGCTGATGATAGTAAATCTGTCCTCCTATTTGAAACATGAATGATATACTTGTCATAAAGTAGTGGGTAAAGCTGGCCCGATTCGTTAGGCTAGTCGTCAGTCATATGATGCGCTTAGCGACACGTCAGTGAATAGAGGACGACGCTTATGTTAAGAAATGAATAAATTGAACTCATTGATACGACGTCATCACTTTTTCTTTATACAAATAGTATAAAATGAAATACCTATATATAAAAAAGCTCAATGCCCTCCCCAGCTCTCAGAATACGTTTACTGTTGGACTGAATAAATCATTATAACATATACTGCTTAATGTCAAAAGGTATATGTGCGTCATAGCTTTGTAACTACTCTCAGTAGCTCTGTTTTACTGAACCACAGCCGGAAGTCACAAAAGCCAAACTTTTTACCTCAAATATTGCTCGTCTCTTGATGAAAATTCGATTTGTACAGTTTGTTTGAGTTATAGGTATTTGCAGATTTCTATCATATTCCTATCATATCCCTATTTCTTCAATGCTTTACCTACACGTATACATCTGTATAGACGTGGCGTAAACACCGAAGTATTCATGAATGTCCACAATTTTTTACTATTAATTTTGAATTTCGTGACTAATCTATTCATTGAACATTATTTATGATATATTGTATATTCTACTTTGAATTGAATGTTTTCTTACCAGGTGCAACACGGTGTGAACGACGTCCTTGCCCGCCTGCTCGGGGGTGGCCTGCAGGAGCCCAATTAACATGGTGAACTTAAGCTTATCGTTTTGACCAGTTACACGAAGAACATCCTCAGGTCGGCGCAGCGCAGACCCTGTCGCACTGTTGGCGCCTACTGCGATACCACCTATATTATTGTTATTATTATTACTTCCGTTACAGCTATTATTACTCATATTCATAAAGGTTCCACCGACACCTCCAGCACTGTTGATCCCACTTATTGTTGATGATGATGAATTCACTGCCCCCGGGAGCGCTGGGGTCGGAGCTGTCACTGGTGTGGCAACCGATATCGTTGTTGAGGCTGCTGTCGATCCTGTTGCCACCTTCCCCGTTACTGTGGTGGGACTTCCGCTGTCAGAATTCGGAATTTTGTTCACTCCATCAGCGTCACTACAACATGTTGCAGGATTATTCACCCCTGGAGATATCAATCCTGATCCTCCACCAACGCCAGGGCCTATCGATTGCTGCGACTGCGGTCGTGAAGTAGGCACGACCGTATTCGCCGCAACGACAGAGTTCGCTGCCGCGACATCCGAAGGGCCAGTTCCTGTACCGGAAATAGCCGAAACTGCTGGAGTTGTCTGCGTCAGAGTAACTGCGTTGGTCGCCGTTGCAACCCCTGGGGGCTGCATACCGCCTGCTGGACCTACACTAGCTCCCATAGGAAGGACGTTTGTAGGATGTCTGATCACATTCCCGAGAACAGAGGACACTGTATTCGCCACAGCCGAAGCCCCCGTCGCGATCGTCGCGGCGCTGGCAGTAATAGTCCCACAGCTACCTCCATTACTTGTCGTTATTAGTGAGGTCACGTTAGTATTAGTACTGCTTGTTGGTACTGGGTTTGAGCCAGCTGCAGAGTTCGCTGCCGCTGCTATAGAAACAACTGCAGTACCAGAGATTACAACAGCAGTTCCCGGCGTTGTTGCGATGTCCACGTTTGTGTTGGGGGTTGAAGCCCCTGCCGCCGCTGAAATTTTTCCTGTCGCTGGAACAATGGACGCAGAAGCAAGTCCTAAACTGTGAGATGTCGTTACGGCTGTAGATGTCGTAATGGAAATACTAGTACTTGTTATGATTTGAGACTGTGATTGCTGCAGATGCTGAGACTGCACCGCCGTTGATGGTAAAGAGGCAACGGTGTTCGAAAGAAGACTCACTCCCGATTGCTGTTGGCTCGGCGTAGTTTGCGAAGGGGCAGGTGACGATGTTGATTGCGCAACTGTGCCCTGAGTACTACTGCTGCAACTATTGCCTACACTGGGGTTATTAATGCCGAATAACTCATGCTGTTGCAGATACAACTGGGCTTGTTGTTGTCGTTGTGATTGGTCCATGATCTCTTTGGCGATGGTCGGCAGCGGCAACAACGGTACTGCTGTCGGTGTTGAAGTAGGCCAACCTTGGTTTGGACAAATTGTGGTAGCTCGCTGCTCAGTGCATCCGGAAGAGGCCTGCGGGGGCCTGACGGACCTCCGGCGTCGTTGTCGTTTTCGTCGAGGAGCTCGATCGTCGGGACCTCGTCGGGCCTGAAGCAGGCCACTCCAGAACGCGCCCTGAGAGCGGCCGCTTGTCGGTCGCGCTAGGTAGCCAGAACGTCCGTCAGGCTCACGCGGCTGTGTTGAACTTCCAGAGTGTCACCACAGCACTAATCACCAGCAATAAAATAGGGGGAAAGGCTAACAATGCTGGATGTGTATATTGGTGATTGTCTTAACGGCGGCCGAAGACAGCAACTAGCAACAGCAACAATGAATTAGAGGAGATCGACGGTGTACCACAAGTTCGCCGACACACGCACTTAACTTTTCTACACTATTAAATTCAATTCAACAACTCAATAGCAAGGAATAACTTGGCGAAGGAGAAACACACCCGAATTCTTCCACTACGAACACCACATCATTATCAGCAAACTCCGCAGCATTAACGGGCCGTCTCTCTGTATTTGCTCTACTACGAGTGACTTTTTGCTTAGGCGAGCAATGGGTGTGTATTTTACGCTGTGCGTATTCCGCTGTCGTTTCTTCGGTGCGGTAAACTACCACAGCTCTTTCAGGACTAACTCCGTCTCGAAAACGCCCAAACACCACACAAATGCATGCCACAACACGTCAATATAGATCGCCCCCTAACGTAACGCTTTTACTTCTAATTTTCCGTTTGCCCCGGGGGGCTGGCCTTGTTTCTTCTTCCCGTCTTGTCTGCCTCACCAAGAGCCTCTCTGCCAGCCTAAGCGCATCTCCTGCTTCTTGTCTAACGCTGTCCTTGCCTCTCTATGTTCACACTTGCAGCGGTTCGCCGTTGGCTGGCTGTCTGTCTGTCTATCGGCCTGTCGGTCAGTCGGACAACCTCTCTACTCCACTCCGTCACTTTATTTCCCCTGCTCACACAACTATGTCCAGGAGGCGGCAGCAGCGGTAGCGGCAGCAGCACCAATAGCAGTGCCCACTCGGGACTTCTCTCCCGACTGGCAGTTGGTGGCTGGTTTGAGCGCACCGCTCGGAGGCCGCACGAATAGAGATTGTTGAGGCTAAGGCAGAAGCAGCAAACGCACTCCAGCTGTCGTCGTTCGTTGTCCCAGACAAGCACTAGCACACGACGGTTAGAACAAACGGGACACGGCGTACCTTGAGTAAACTAAGTAGGCCGAGAGAACAGCGGCTCCTTACTAAAAACAGATGACGACGAACCGTGCGATCAGCTGGACGGTACTGTCCAATGCGAGGCCGGGTGCACCCGGAAATGAGTGAAAATAGACGGAACTTGGAAAGTACAGTGCCGCTGGGAGTGATACGGTTCGCAGAGTTGGGAACAAGTATCGAAAGGCTTGGAGGAAACGACTGCAAAAATTTCATTGATTCGAATTGAATTTGATTTTGAGTTATATATAAGGTTGGCTTGGTGTTCCTTCTTTCACAGGCCTACTGTGTCGGTGATATGATCGAGTGTGGTGCTCGGGCTGGAAACGTTCCGTGGTTTGGCGTTGCATTAATGCTGTACACCGGCTCGGATTCACGGTGTAAAAGCGTGCGAATTTTTGGCGCTGTTATGATTATATAGACGAATTTTCGCTCCCGATATCTAGCAGACACTTAGCATCAACAACTGTCAGTGCTTCTGGTAGTAGTAGCAGTAACGCGGTCAATATTGGCGATATCAAAAGCCTCGTCACCGATGCGTAGGCGCAGGTTTAGCGTCCGCGTAATTTCGCACATGCCTACCAAGGGCACAGAGATATACGTTCGTATAAATAGTAATATTGAATTAGTTGGACGCTTTTAGCTATTTTGGTTAACATAACAATTTTTTGTACATTCGTTCAAGACAATGAATTATTATACTTATCGAGTCTTCTTTTCATCTAATCATCTCTCGTCTTATGCAACGTAACATTATGTAATATAAATACAATGAAACATCAGAACCGAAACGGGTGTCACGTCAATTTCACATGCCAAGAACTAGACCACTTAGGTATGGCTACATGAATGTAAAAAAAACCTCACTTCTTCCGCTCCCGGTATTCTCGCATTCTATGGATCGAAGCACAGCTTTTCAGCAGGCTATGTCGGTCCCATCTACAGTGCCTAAAATACGCTGTCCACCATTCGTACAAACTATATGTTCCATAATCCAACAACCAAGGCTCTGAAGTAGCAAGGTCAATCCCCTTCTTATCGCCCCTATCTTTTGGATCATTTTGTTCCTTTTTGTCGTCTGCTCTTGTATCGCGCTTCAAGACCCTCCTGATTTTCCTGGTGTTCCGCCACCTCCGGGTGCAGAGGCGTTGTCCTGAGTTAGCCCCGGCCAACGTAAGAGAGGCCTTGCGGGCGCATCGCCCATAAAAGCAGTAGTAGGAAGAACTCTCTGATGGTGATGGCGGCGTCGACGTCAGCGCCGGTATTGGTCCTAATGTTTTGCGCTGTCGGAGTCCCTCAACGAGTCGTCTCTGTTCTGCCAGCTACACACACATACATACAATTACACCAACACCCATAGATGCACACACGCACGTACACCCATGTTTCCTCACCTTTCACTGCCTCGAGTCCCCGTGCGCTCGTTCATCAATTGGCTGGAGATCACCAGCGCCCCCTGGCTTCTTAGCCTGAATGTTGGTTACGGCAAAGGGTTAGGGATAACGAATGGGTAGCAACTACCTTACTCGAACTGCTAAGCGCTCATTACCTTGACCTTTTTCTCACTACAGTCTCACAGTAGGTACCCTTTTCTATCTCACAGTACCTTTTTTCCTTATATTCGGCGTTACCAGACACATAACACCGCTCAATAGATGTAAACAAGAAGGTTCCGGCAGCTTTCTCAAACCATCCTAATTAAATTCTGTGTTAAACGGCTGCGAACCGCTGGCACCCTGTTGCTACGCCTACCTTAAGCCCCAGGTTTCTTTTTCGTTTATTTCGCCTACGTTTCGTCGCCCTAACAGCGGCAGGGGCATTAGCAGCGTGCGCAGAATCAGCCCTAACAACACTTACCATAGTGTCACTTAAAGACCTCTAAACCCTGTGCGTCATCATTAGTCAGACATTAGCGGCACTGTTGCCAACACAGTAACTGCTTGCTAAGATCCTGGGCTTGACTGAAATCAAGTTGAATAATGGCTAATACACGGCAGTTTAAAATTTGAGGCTTGTAAGTGTAACTTCTTCTTCATCCTTGGTTGGCAAAATGGTCGACATAGGCTGTCACTCAGATTTGTCAAAATCGATTGACCGACGTTAACGCCAGTCCGAAGCTTACTTGAAAGGTCGACAGTATCGTGGACCTCACAGAGAATGTGTGTGCTAGCCTACTCTGCTGTATAATCCCTACTATTCCGTGTTTTAGGGGGCTTAACGTAATCCTTTATTTCAAAGCAAGGCACGTGCCGTTTAGCAAGAGGGCGATGCGAAATGAGATATAATATGCCGCCCTTCCGAATATTTCAAAAACAGAGACGACAACTACTGGTCCTTCATAAAGTTTATGGGGATTTAGAATACAGAAATCATAGGATGTAGAACAGAGCCTAGCAGTCAGAACTTCTTTCTAGCAACGACAGAACCATTAGGTCAGGTAAAGGAAACCGAACTCTAGCAGACACTAATCATAGCATTTGTTGATATTGAGATGATAAATGTAAAGAAGGAAACCATAGAAAAAGTTTTAAAGGATGAACTCGAAGTCAAGAAGGACAAATACAGACGCCTAAAACACATGAGTCGAGCAAAGTGGCTGCGAAAATCAACTTCAATATAAATGCTTTTAAAGGGAGTAGACACAGATTGAAGCAAGGCCACAGAACAGGCACAAAAAGGCAGTAAGGGCGATAATGAAAACAATGTTAACAACTTTTTTATTGATAAATGCGAGCGAGTCTCTAGCCTAAAGTGACCTGCTTGCTAAACGAGGAGGCTCAGTCGTTACTGAGAAGAGACGGCTGACTGTTTGTAATAAAGATCGCCAGAAAAATTAGAGTAACTACTACTAATTAGAGTAATTAGAACCGATCAAGTACTTTTTATGATGTATCTAACATCATTGGGATCCGTTACATTGATTCACTTGGAAACTGGAAAAGGAAATTTTATTAAGTGGAACGTTACTTGCCTCGGAAGTACGTCTCGCCACTTACGTAACAGCCAATATCATCGATGTGGTAAAAAACGATTTGATTTATCATAGTAAAGCACCAATTTTCTTCAACACATTGTTTGTCCTGCATGCTACGCCATTAGCTTCGTATTATAGCTTAAAGAACATCTATTTTGTTCACACTAAGGGTATACATCATTAATGTGTTGCAGAATTGTCATTTCTATAACCATGACCATTGTTTTACAACCTAATAATGAAACGAAGCCAGCTATTTAGACGTCTAGATATCAACCTCTAGATATTACTAAGCAGACACTTGATTATATATGGCCAGTTCTGAATGGAACTATAATGTTATTCAGTCTCGTCAAACAGTTGATAACTTTCTGCAACTACAGAAATGAATCGACTCAGCCCTCAAGGTTTGCATATCAATAGTAACAATTACAGTGTGATACTTTACTGTTTGTATGTTTTTACGTTTAATACCAATGTATGTGCACACTTATAGTGGTACATCAGATCTTTTTAAACCACTCTTTCATTTTATTATAGTTGTTTTATGGGAAATGAAGAACAAGAAGATATATCTTGGATTGGAAGATAATCACATAGGTTTAACATTTCGTTTGTTTGCTAACAATATGACGACGTCAATCTTGGCAACCCTAGTGAACGTACATTTGCGGAAATATCTAACAAAATCGGAATGATATATATGACAACGTACAGTCTAAACCAAGTAATCGTAAGAGAAGACGTTAAATAAAGCTAGGAAGAAACATGATTCAGTTAACAGCTAAGCCTGCTCCAAACTACTTTTCAGAGAAATTCCTATAGACGGCACTGAAAATAGCGTCGATTTCACACTGTGATAAAAATTTCAATAGAGGAATATTATAGGAAAGCTGTTGAATGTAGTAGTAATCGTAATAGTTGCTTTAATTGCATTATTATTAGCTCACTGTCGCAACGATTATCACTATCATTATTAAATAAATTATTTTTACAGCTATTTCTTTATTCATATATTTTATCTATATACAGTTTCATATATATTAGAATTGAAGATTCTGTAGAAATGTGTATACGAGTGGACTGTGGTATCTAAATTCATATAGTCTCATTTACCCTTCAAAAAACACTTCAAATAAACTTTCGTCCACAATATTTCAGGTATTTTACGTGCCATAACAAACAACTATGCTATTTATTAGTAACAATAGTCAACTCAATTCATCTAGAGACACATTTTCGTTGTACACACCAATACAGCGACAATAATTCACATAATTTGAACTATATTTTTTGATGTCAGATCATCCTTAAAGAGGGCGTCAAAAACATCTCCGAAGAAAGTCGGGTAGAACTCGCAGGCCCGTTTGCAGTCCGGTGCCCAGTTAAGTTCTAACAATTTCGGCTGAATCTCGCCCCTCGAATTCCACTCAAGCATCAGGTCAATGGCGTACATTGCTCGAGACTGGTGATTATACCCGAGACCAAGTGGGGGAGGAAATTTAGTTGCATTCTTGAACAACACACAAAAAACCTCGAAAATTTTTGCTTCCACTGAAGCCCAACTGATGTTACTGTTTTGTTGCTCGAACTTCAAAATGAAGTCGTCGCAGAGAATGTTTTTCATATCTGTCTCTTCTGAGTAATTCATGACAGTGAAATGTTTCTCGTAGACATCGAATTCATCGAGGGCAAAAGGCCGATTTGCAAATCGCAAATAAAACTTTCGGTGTACCATTACCTTGAGGGGAGATACATCTCGAAGGAGGACACAGTAGCGAAGATCAAACTTCACTCGTCCTATACCTTCGCGATTGAACAGAACCGGGTCAGTGATATACTTGCAAACCATTTTAGGCCCTGTCATTGCCAGACGAGCAATAAACTCAATGTTATCTGTTATATATGTGTCTAACGATCGAGCCAGATTGAATGGCTTCACAATCCAGTAATTGTCCAAGCCGGCGGCCTCTCGTCGCTGGAAATACGCAGCAAACTTCGGCAGTTCCGTCATTAGGTTATAAGATGTCGGTAACCACTTCGGGAAGGTCTGTAGATCCTGAGGCGGCTTGGCTCCCCGTCTTGCAACAACAGCAAAGAGATCTTTCACAGTAAGAATGTGTTCAAATGGAAACTGATTGATCATCATATCCGGGTATTCGTTTCTTAGATTGGCGAAGTCCTTAAAGTGTGTGTTTAACCACACGATGTCAGCCTCTTCGAAGTAGTCCGTGACCTCGTAGCGGCCATCCGCACGTAGGTTTTCTCTAAGCACCGTGTATTCAGTAAACACTTTTGCTCTCGCTGACATCACCGGCGCGGTGTGCCCTGCTGTAGATATACAACGTAACAACAATAATCACAAGCATAAATAATCATTGTTAAGATTCACTGTCCTTTCTATATTAACAAGCATTATATATAAGATCGGTGAGTATGTCTCCGTGGGAATGTCCAATGATAGTGTGTTTGCTTACTAAACTTGAAGATATCTAGGAAAAGGGTAGGACATCACTGAATTGTATTTTGTCCGGTACTATGAGACTCTCACCCACGAAACCCTGGACCCCTTTATCAGCTTGGGTCATGGTTCGGGATATGTTTGATATTACTTCGAAACCATGACTTGCAGGAACGGTCATTTCATTATCCTTCCCTTTGAGCCGTTCCAGTCCATCCTCCATTCTGGCTTTCCTTTTGACCAGAAACTCTAGGTCTCGAGAAGGATCGTACTCCTCGTACTTCTGTTAATTACAGATGTTGTGCGTCGGACCCATGATTGTTTCGGGTCTGCCCTTCCACTATTCTCTTACGCCTCATCCTTTCTAGCTGTTCTTTTCGTTTCATAATATCGTCAAAGAAAGCCGTAACTTTGGTCCAGTCGGTCCTGTCCTTTGGCAATGCTCAACTAAAGCAATAATACAGGATGTGAAATTCAATATATTTATTTAAAGAGATGAATAAAGGAAAGCACGCCCTTGATAAAATATGCTGGGTTGTAAACGCGTTTATTTTTGTTTTTTCAAACTACTACTATCCATAAATATACTACCGACCCCTTTCAATCAACGCTGCATCTCGTGCAGATGTGATGGCTAAAAAAATAATTCAAATAATTAAGTGCATCTTAAGTGTTGCAAATAAAGCTACTTATACACTTACCGCCTTGTTTTGACCATCCGTTAGCTTCCGGCATCGTCTCTTGGTGTCTGCCACTTTGAAAAAATTGCTCTTCAGACTCTGCTTGCTGGAAGTCTGTGTTCTCAGTAAAGTTGAAGTCGTACCACGGTAACAATAACGCCCTCACCGTAGCCTCGTCCGTAAAAGGCCCTTCAACGTAATTCCGGGTTACAACCTCATTCATTTTCGCATTTTCTATTGGGAACAGAAGCGAATAAGCCACTTGGCGTGGATGGTAGTAAAACGGAACCAACCGAAAGTTTGGCTCTCGAGAATGACTAATACTTGAGCCAAGTTCATCCATAACATACCTGAAGAACAGCACGTATGAAATAGTAAAAAAAATTCAAAAGTCTTTTTTTAAGAACACTTCTTCGGAAATTTTAGATATAACCACTCACTGACGTAGGCATTACTATATGTGACGTGAATTACGGCCGGTCATATTTATCGTTCAAACTTTAACTCGGCATTTTATACTATATATATATATATATATATATATATATATATAAAAAATATATATATTTTTTATACTGCAAGAAACATCCATATATTTAATAGTACCAGCAGCACTTAGCTACCATGTATCATTATCTCATCTCCTTTCGAATTGTAAACACACGCCATGTAACAAAAAATTGATTAGAAATTAATTCTGCGGAGCGAAATACAGAAAAGTTGTTTTTAAATGTGAAATTAAGTTTTTGAAGTACATACATCGGTATGTTCATCGATGTTTATATAGCATATATACAAAATCACTCACGCATGTACATCTAAGTTGACCCATAGTTTAATACTTAATTGTCTTTGAAACAAAGCACCAAAAGAATGCGCCGACATGTCTAGAAAAGGCCCCTCTTTGTTTAATTTACTAAAAGCCTATTCAGCTTATTATCTAGGCTATCGGTTTACTCCACCAGATAGGAACGGCATCTTCTGCTTGAGCGGTGTTTAGTGAATACGTTTGAGCGAACCGCCACACCCGTGGCAGAACTTCATCGAGAGAATTCGAATCAATGTCCATCATGGCGGCCAATCGACTTCTAAGAGCGGCGTTTGATGACAGCACTCGACGTACATCGTTAGGGCTTCGAACAAACACCAAGGTATCACCATTGTTAACTCTTCTATCCAATATTGAGTGGCAGGTTTATTCAAAGGATACACATAGGGAAGTAATAGTTCAATAAAAGTACTTTTTTAGGTAATAGAAGAAGACATTTAGAATCGTATAGAAAACCTGTTTTAACATAAATCATATTGAAATCACGGCAATATTAACTGACGCATAAGCTTACCGAAATGTCCACGCGTGGTCGCAGAGGTAAATTTGCGATGGATCCATTCTATCGATGCCCTTTTCGCTCGAAACAACCACTTCGACATCGCCATCCTGTTACGTAGTTGACAAGGAACACAAAATAGAAGAGGCATTAGTTTGCAGCAATAAACCAATGTCAAAATGATAAGAAGTTACTTTTTCGAACCAGCACCTTGCTTTTGTTTATTGTCGATCGCAAGTGTTCTATTATTCTATTATTCATTACTATTATTATTGTTATTGTATAAAAGAAACAAAAGTGCAGCAGGGGGAAGTCGAATATTTTGCGAAGTTTCTCTCTTCTTAAACGGGCACTGTACCTATCTATCCCAGCACTGAAATTACGTTGGTCATGGTTACCGTGCCGACAATGATAAATATTAAAAAGAAGTGAAACCAGTTAAGCTAGCGTGCTCGCACCCATTTTATATTTTCATAACATCTATTTTACTGTAAAAACCATCAAAGTGCCACCCGTGTTTCTTTTTCTTCTTCTTAAACCTAACGGGTTTAAGAATCTTTAAGTCATAAATCAATTCTTATTTAACCATAGACGTTAGAACAAGCCCATACTGCGGTTTTAAGCACCTTGTTTTTTCGCGAGTTCTGCGTATATAATATTTAACGAAAGACCAAGTTGGTTAATAATAGCATTACATTTTCTGTAACAAAATACACACGTTTCCTTAAGCGGCGTGCAGGGGGTAACTCTTAAAACAAAAGAAGTCTCTAATAGCACGTAGGTTATCAGTCGCATGCATTCAGAAGACCAGCGTATTGTTTATCAATACTGTCCAACCTAGTCGTAACCTTTTTTGTAGAACTTAGGAATTTGCCATGTGAATAGGCTAGGTAGGGAATTCAATCACGCACTTTACTGTGCGCAAAACTTCAAAAACGCAAGTTACTGTGCTGCCTTGCACCTTTGCAGCTTACGTAAATTGATTCCACTACCTAATCATTCCATCGATAACACCTGTACAGAAACTAACTCGAACTAACTGTACAGAACTACTCGAATATATACACGAGACTTTCATATTCTCGGAAGTCAAACTAACAGCTACAAGTCCCGAAGAAAAATAAGTTACATATAAATGTAAATATTATAATAAAAATAACGGGGTTGGCAGCGAACAACCGAAGTAACATACACAACGTTAATCAATTAGCGCAGACTGTACACTCTTTTATCAGCAATCAGCAACAAACAAATATTTTAAACAAAAGACAATTCAAATCCGATTTAAGCAACGTCGGCGCCCGCATGTTGTCGAATGCTTGGGAGCATCGAACCAGCTGTTCAAACCTCGCCTTGCACTCGAGCGAAAATCAGGTTATCACCAGCGTCGTACGTCTCGTCGCGTAGCTTTCGGCAAAGTGTTGGCCAAAAGTGTTCCGGAACACAGCTCATTTCGAGCTGTGCTCGATGTAACGTTAGAAAACTATCAAATTCAACATCCTTCGGGGGCAACGTGCTGCACATCGTAAGCGCTCGCCGTATCTGAACTTTCTTCAATAGTTAAAAAAACGTGTGCAGACGATATTTTGCGGACTCAAGTGGCATGCGACAAAAGTTCGAAATTGTGAAAGTAAGGGAGAAAGCGCCAATATTCAAATTTCGCTAATCGGAGCCATGTCTAATGCCATTTAGTGATCGAATATTTTGTATGATAATTTGCTGCATATTTCATAACAATTAACACTAATTGACAGAATATCTTAGTGACGTCTGCAGCGAAATGGTATCGAAGCTCAGCTAAATGATTCTTCATTCTCTTTGATTGACAATTGTGTGCGTATAAGCTTGTTTTTGCGTAATATCGAAGCCGATCACAAGATACTTTTGTGTAATGACTCAAGAAAAATACCGTAAATATATTCGTCTATTATCAAAAGATTCAGGCGATTGGGTTGTTGCTTCTCGTAAAACAAATGGCAGCCTCAATAACGATTCAAGTTCAAAGCTGGAGCAGAGAATTTGCAAAATACACCAAACGCAGACTAGTTACGTGAAGAGAAATGGTAGAGAATGCACACCAGCACAAAAACACCAGCGTATCAAAATGTTTAGTGTTTATGGCTTGGAAATTGGAAAAGTGAATTGAGAGGAAAAAGTGAGCACACAAACTAGGATTGTTGCTATCCAACAGGAAATGTTTAGTTTTAGCGTAAAATAAGTTGACATCGATGCGACCTAATCTCCCTTTTTATGTATTCAGAAAATCATTACCTAATTTTAAATGAAGATACTCGTTTAAGTTCATAGCTTGACAAGAAAATGCGTAGTATCAGCCTATGCGACAATAGGACTAGGTATGTTTAGAATGTAGGCTATCTTACGGTCTTAGTTCTTTTTACTAATACGGCATTTACTACTCAAAGATACAAAAGCGATTCCATGTTCAATGTATTTCTACAAATGAAAAAAACGACTGCGTGAGCGATACGCTACATATTCGCACTTGTTTTTTGTAGTTAGAACAAATTTAGGGTTTTACGTATTTAATATTTAACAACTTGCTGCGTCGGTGAAATACAGACAAACTTTCAGACAAAAAGTGGTTTAATAAAGCCGTTTGTAGTAATTCCGCACTGGCTTTAAAAGTCATCCCGTTAAAAGCACTCCGGCTCTGTGAGCCCGTTTGAGCGTATTTTCGCTGTTTGAGAAATTAAGTCAACTTCGTTGTACCTTCATAAAATATATTTTTCAGAAAAAATAAGTTCTATGAAGCTCATGGTTAAAATAAGAACAGCGTCGTATTAGTAGATCGCTGCTCCGTTGAGCGCACTCCTCTTTTAATTACGATAACATCAATAAAATAGCAGCCAAAGTGTATTACCTATCAGATGCTCTATAAACGGCACCGCACTCCAAACATTCAGGCAATTTAACGCTACAAGATCCACCGCGTCAATTAAAGCTAATCCTGCAGAGTTCACGTTTCGTATTTTTCACTTCTCAATGTAGTTAAGTAAATCGCTAGAACTGACAAAAATAAACTGTGACAAGTAGAGTGCCATGCCATATAAATAGAAAATCCCGGAAGATGTTATTCTTGCATGTTTTGCTTTTTCACTCGTTTGGTAACTATTCATTTCAGTCCGGATCTTCACTAGTTCGTACAAGACACTGGTTTGAGGGAGTGTTATGCGCTATTGAAATATCAAGGCCAATTCCCTTTTTTGCCAGTGGTTCCCGACCTTGAAGTGTCGTGCAACTCTGTAAACCTGGGCGTCCTTGTCATCATGGGTTTTCCTATCAAGACCTCTTTGGCTAACCTGTTTCCGTTGGCCCAATATCTTCTGCATGTACACAGGTGCTACAGATGATATCGGAAAATGCAACGGAAAGGATTTGGTAACGACGGCAAAATGGTAGATAAAGTAGAATTATTCGCATTCTTGAACACCATATGTATTTTATGATCTAGATGAGAATATCGTAACTATAAATAGAGCCTATTTCAGTTCAATATCAGATATCAAGTTCGTTGACGCACGTGCTTTTTGAACAATACAGCATACCGTTTAAGACGCTAATGTGGAATCGACAACCCTCGATAGTTCCCCAAAATTCTCGCTTAATAACATCTATGATTTATTATTTGAATTTGTAAATATTTATCGATTATATCTATAAATGAGCACAGATTTGTTTCAACCGCCATTTTCAGATTTTATTTCTTTTGTAGGTCCAGGTTACCCCCATATTTCGACGGCGGTTGTCTTCCCACCCCAAACCGGCAAGCGCCGGTCGTCCGGCAGAGTACGTTTTTTCTTCACAACGTCATTATCATTGCATGAACTTCAACGTTGTTTTATAGGTCTATGATTGACAGCTACGTCTAAGCATCCCCGGCGTCGAGCTTTTTCAGGAAAGCCTTTTTTTTGTGGGCGACACGGCTCTTCCTCTGAGCGCGCGTCATCGGCTGCGCGGTCCATATCTTCTTCTCGACTGTCTTCTTTGGCTTGGGCTTATGGACCGGGTCCTGGCGGATGGCTGCATGGGCTTTCTTGTATAACGCCTCGATATCATCCGCCGAGATACCCTCCTTTACGTAACGGGCAAACTGCGTTTTATACGCCTCTTCATCTTCTTCTAAAAGCGAACGCATGTAGTCGGCAACGTGCTGGCCATAAATATGCTGTCGATGCACATCAGCGTTAAACTGCTTCGACTCGGCGTCGTAGCCGGGAAAACGCTTGTTCGAATGTGGGATGTTGAGTCCACCATCAACGGCCCCCTTCATCGCGCCAAAGATACGCGCACCTGAAAATGACAATCTATGTAGAGTCTAAATGGCCCACATTTGGTAGCAATAATCGTAGTTTACCAACAAGAGTGCTAGTCACGATTCAAAATAATACCTAGCAATACCATTGTGCACAATGCCTAAATGTTTCCATAGCATTCGATGGCTGGCTTCGACCAGCTAAGTGTCTGCGCCTGTAGACTATCACGTGTCCCTAAGTTTAGTAGGCAATCTCGTTACTACACATCTAACAGCTACAGCTTCCCTAGTAGGGTTCATCTGTCACATAACTAATATTATGTGTACTATCATTGCATAAGTATTTTACCAAAAAAAAAGATGTCGATACGAAGCAATCTATATTAATAATTGAAGTTACAGAGAGATCCCTCATCCCAATTTTCAACACGAATTGACTGAATAATTTAGTCGAAAGACATACATATCAAATGGTCAACTGTTTCGACAACGTGAGTCCAGCAAGGCTCTCAGCCGTTGCATGGAGTGAAATTGCAGACTTTCGGTTTTCGCTCCCCTCACGAGACGAGGGCTCGCAACAGTTGAGGGAATCAACTGGCCAACATCTGATTAAGGAAGCGTTGTAAACATAATGGAATAATGTTACCCTACAAGAATCGTTTTCGTATGATTATCCAGAGATCAGTGACATTGAAAGTATATCATGTTTTTGTTATCCGCTCACGTAAGGCAGTGATCCATGAAAATGCCTCAAAACCTGTTTAAGAGGATGGTGCTTTGCGCCCTTGAAGTAACATCGAACAAGTGAGTTGCACTTATTGATGCTATGATAAAGGGCAAACCAACGTACCGAAGTTCATTTGTTTCAAGTACCTGTTTCCGAACTTCACGTTTGGCATTGCCAGGCGGTCACCCTGGCTCTTTCCATCACGAAATGAAATATGTCTACGCGGATTTACTCCAAACCTTCATGTCTTTTAGTTTAGCAGTTAAAATACGATAACACTGCGTTATCACGGTAACAACAAAGCAATAGATGTAAATTTCCAGACAACAATATGAACAGTGGTGGTGTTTTGAAAAGTAGAACAAAAGAACTGACTAAACAATATGTTAAGCGTGCGTCCCATCGAATTCAGACATGACCCACTTATCGAATCGATGATAGCTTACCAGTAGATGTCCTGGCGAGGCCGACATCGAGGTAGCAGCGGAATGCACCGGGTTTATCATCAACGTCCTCAACTTCATAGTCTTCGCCGGTGGCCTCCTCAAGACCCTTATAGATAGTATCAAGCTTGAACTTCTGCAGTAGGCGACGCGCTAATAACAGGCCGGTACAGTATGCCGCCGCATAGTTGGTAAGACCGAGCTTTACTCCATAGCGAGGAAGTTCCGATGCGTATGCAGCACAAATAATAACGTCACCTGTGAATAATGACATGAAGGCATTGGCTGACCCAATATGTAGGAAAGCAATAATTTTCTTGTACTAACGGAGACTGGACTTCTATTATAAAAACCCTTACTTAAAAGAGAGCACGCTTCGCTTCCGTACCGTACGGTTACACGGAAATCCATCAAAGCTATAGAACGAGCGATGTTTTGACAGTAGCATTATTTTAATCCGTGCACTTACGTGCTTTAGCGAACAGCCTAGCGAGAACTGACGTTTGAATCCCAGGGTGCACATTATGATCTAATTGCACATCCCTAAAAGGTATGGCCAGGTTTTGCTCTTATAAATAGTACCTTCAAGGCGGGCGTAGGCAATTTGGGTGATGATATCGCGGTTGGTCACACGAACGATCATACGATACTTAGGGGTGTTGTACTTGTTCTTAGCCTGGACGACCAAACGCTTACGAGCGTAGTAGTCGGTCTTACCCTCACGTCTCCTCTTGAACTTAACCTGTTAGCATTAGAATAAATAATAGTAGTAGTAACGATGATAGCAAAATTGGACATCAGGCATAATACATATACAGTTTTCAAGCAGCACCTCAACCTAACCAGTTAACTGATGTGAAGAAACATGTTCGTGAAGAAACATGTTCTATAGATGTTCAACGCGATGTCGTTTTCTCAAGTTTAACGAGGCGATATATCGCGCACGATCATCCACAGTTCCATGGGATAACAAGCTTTTCACAAGCCAACACTACGATGCACTGGTCAAATGACACCATTACAGGTATCACAAACATTGGCTATAATATAATCGTTAATGTACGTTTTGCCGTATCCTACGTAGAGGCTTTTTCGCCTTCAATTAGCCGACTTCATTGATCAACTGCATTAAGCACGTCACCCGCTCCCATTGGTGATGCCGCTGCCTTCATTGCACCTCACAATTTCACAGCGACTCTAACGAATATTATCCGTACTCACAAGCACACGCCTATGCCGCAATACTCCACTACGACGCTGAAATAGCAACACTAACGACCCACACGTGGTATCCCGCAACGGCAACAAGCATAACGCTGTTAACGAGCGATATATTGCACGTTTACACAAACACACGGAGCAAATTCAGTAGTATCTTGAGGATTTTGTCGAGCGAAGGTTTGATTTCGACGAAAACTCACCTGGAACCTCTTGTAGTAGGCCTTGTTTTTGACGACCTTGACGAACGCCATGTCGAGTGTCTTTCAACAACTCGTTTGGAGACGTGGGGTAATCAGCACTTCGTGTTTCCACGGGGCTTCAGCTTACCACCCAACCGTCACGGTCAGCCCTCGTCGCGAAAAAGGTTACGCCACGCCGCGATCTTGCCCGCTTTGGCGTCCGCTAGATGGCGCTGGTCGCGCGCGAGTGGCGCCAATTCAAGCCCGCGCAGATACGATTCGCTGACAAAAAAATGAAGAAGGCTACAGAGCAGAAATTATATACAAGAGACCTTACATGAATTTTACGCCTCTCTGTGAGAATGGAGTGATAATATCTTTGCTTATTAAACGTAAAAGATAATATCTTTGCTTACTAAACATGGAAACATTTAGTAGTCTAGGTTTGAAACAAGGACTAATTCGTTCGTAGTGTAAAGGGCAGCCATCCATTTAAATCTGTCTTTTACTTGGACAGTACCAAACTCGAATATTTTGAAATCTTAGGCCATTATATATAGATGGAGTGGAAAAACAATGTTATATTAGGCAGGATACCTTGATAGACAACCCTGTCAAATATTATGGCACAGTAAAAGATAAGTAAAGGTTTGATTCAACTCGAGGTTTCAAACAATTTTCAGTCTATCAATAGTAATATTTTCTCTCAATAGTTTTTTTTGTAGGAATGTTGTATATTTAGTCTAAAGAGAAACTTATTACATTTAATAAGTAATATTCCTAAAAATAATCTAACTACGAGCACAACGAACACATTTTTTTAAACGAATGCGTTCGCGATTACAATTCTCAGTGGCTATTCATATTAGGTAGACGCTAACTTTCGTGTTGATGAGACAAATAATAAATATTAAAAAAATTGTCTTTCATAATAATTTGTATTTCATAATGATCGAACATATATATGTAGCGAGGCTAAGTCTATCTATACACATATATAACTATGTTGCGCTTATATGCAATTTAGCTACGTTTCAGACTATCGACCAATAAATACAGACCAAAAATATTTAATAATAATAGTCATCAGATTTTAAAAATTATTAGTGAAAGTAATTATAGAGTATATCTAGTTTGTACATTGTTGTTCGAGCGCACTATTTCGTATTTCTGGCCCAAGAATATTTTGACATAGGTTACATTTTCCATGAAACTGAAATCAAGCAGTGTACAATATGCAAATCAACCAGGAATACGGCCTTTACGTAGTTAGTTTTTCTCCGTATTGTAAAATGATAATTGAAAATTGTCATTAAGTGTACTGCGCGACTCACTTCAACCTTCCACAAAGACTTGAACTTTGGCAGCAATTTCAAAAACGTATTGGACTGTTGACAAGGAGCCTTCATGAAGGACCGACTCCCCAGGCCAAAGTGACGGGACAAAAGAGGTGTTGTTCCAGGCACCCATCTCCGCTGAAGGACTTGGATGTGGGTTGCTTTTTAAAGCTCAGACTCAAAGGGGCTGGACACTTGAACTGACCGAGATTCTGAAGGCCCATCAGGCAGTGTGGCTTTAAACCCGTGGAGCAACTCGAAAAAAGTTCCGCCTAGGGCCTTGCTTACCGTTATCCCTTTCTGAAGACAATTTTGGAGGCATAACGGGAACAGGGAAACTGAACAGCTTAAGCAACCATGCAAATAGCCCTTCCCAAGTTGTGCAGATCAATCGCCCTACCATTCCGCTTGCAAGCGGATTATCTAGCGGTTTTCTCGTGGCCAATGATGAAGCGCGTTTTGTAAGTACTGATTGCCATGTCGCCCTCGAAAACTGCTTTCGTTGTCCATGACGACTGCGTCTATGGCCCTGTAATGATCCTGAAGGGCAAACAGCGCGTCTCCCATTACTCAAGTTCTATTTTTCGAGCTAGAGGAGGGTAAATGAAACGAATGCAGTGTTCATTTATGAGAACGAGAAAAAGCATGTCCTAGGACGCCCAGTGGCTCATTAACTACAGATCGACTTTAGCGAAACGCCATGCTGGCAGATCCGTAAGCGTCTGGTTGTAGCCGCTGTCCATTGCAAGCATACTCCTAAACCCTACTCTTATTTCGCGCTCCAGGATATGGCGGTTCACTAATTGATGGACGATAATTAGCAAGCCAGCTGCTGTCAGCAATCACTTCGACGATTTAGGGGGCATCGGCTGACTTCTTCCTGGTAACGACTGGGTAAAAACCGATGGAATGGAATGGAAAAAACTACCTATGAGCGGTGCGACATATTACGCTGTTTATTGGTCAAAATGGAAAGGAAGGGCCTCCCGACAATAACAGGCGACAGATTGTCAACGACAGCAAAAAAATTTTACCTACTTCCCGCCCACTTTCTGTTTGACTTTCCTCCCGATAATCAGAAGCTGCTTTCATGCATCAATAAGCCGGAAGGCCTGCTTGGCGACCCGCACCCGAGGCCACACGTCAATATGCTTCAAAAATACGATTGATACAACTTGTCTCAGCCTCGGCATGCGGTGCGGCCCATTAGTCCAGCGTCCTCACCTCGATGTCGATATTAAACTCCAAGTAGAACAGCTGGCAAAATCCTCTGGCGAGCTTGATCCCACCAGCCACATGCGCGAACAGTTGATTTTTAGCATCCGCATTACCTGCAGCTACAACAAAAGACGCCGGCACGTCGATTAAAAGGCCAGGTTTGTCTGCTGAAGGCTGCTCATTATCTTCTGACTTCTTAAAGTTAAACAGGAAACAGCACTGCAACTTATCCACTACCAACTAGCCCGTTTAATCTTGTCCTTGGAAGGACTTTCGTTCTTACACGTTTGAGGATCAAGTCGGCGTGCCGACTGGGTCCGTAGGAAAGGCGTTGGTTCATTTTTTTTTTTAAAATAACCCATTTGTTCGCTCCGAACACGATCTCCAAGTTATATCATACCAGAACGGGGCCACGTAGGTACTGCTACACAACGCGTACGAATTGGTCATGAGGCCACTGTGATCTGTTACCGGAAGCGGATTTATTCACTCTCCACTGTCGCACGGCTCTCATCAGATAGTGGCGATGAGGAGGTCCCATCGCTGGCGGCTAGCGATTAACCGACCGAAATTGAAACTACATTTTTTGTAACTATTTGAGTATTTTCGAGTCCGTTTCAGTACTCACCACTGGGTGTACGATATATCCACGTATATAACACTTGTTTGTCTGGGTTCTGTGCCGCTGATTTTTATTTAATTTCTCCTTTTAACTAAACGCATGTCTTTATTGTGTAACCAAATCCTTGGCCAGCATCATGGAGTTTATTCAAATTAAAGTCCAGCGTTTGTGGGTCGTGCTTGATTTATCAACATACACTAGAATTTGAAGCAGCAATGGGCGTGTGCTGATTTTGTCAATGTTAATTAAGTAATGTGATTAAAAACACGCTCATTTTTCCTTCAAACATTTATGGTTGATTTTGGGTTTCGAATAGCGTACATAATTGAATCTACTGCAATTGTAATAAAATACGTGTGTTTATTCATAGTATATAACGTCACATCAAACTTCTTGCTCAATAAACTTAGGTAAAGCATGCACGAGAGCGATTAAAGCAAACGTTATTTCTTCAGAACTCCCATGTATATATAGTGCCGTTTACTTGTAACAGTTATAAAAATATTAATTCGCTTTTCGCTCCTTTCAAGTTACTGTAAATTATTTAAATTTCCGTAAAATCACACTGTGCAAGGACACACAGGGGTCCATCACCGAGTTGGCCGTCGTACCCTAAAATAGATTTATATGATTGTTAATAGGAAAATAACAAAACAAGAAAAGAGGGAATCAATTAATTAATCTCTCGATAACACCAGTGTCTCGGTTTAACTGCAAGACAAAATTGTAATAAATCATTCTAAATAATAACTAGGATTAGCCAAGACGATGTACATTGCAGACGTCCCTTAACCGTATAAAATAGTCCGGATGGGTTCCAACGCGATCTGTTCTAATTTTCTAGAGGCAACACCGCAAGATAAAAAAGGTTCAATTTTTCGAATGTAACCTCGTTAAAATTACACATTGATAAGGATAACAATACTATTAAAAATTGTGCATTATCGACGAAACAAGTGCTCCTGTCATAGTCATTAAAACTCCAAGGCAAATATGGAGTTGGTTTTATTTTTTCACGGTTCACACCAGCGATTGATTGAATAAAACAATTGTTAACTGGACATTGCCAGAATACAGGTGTCACTTTGAGAAGCGATAACACTTTTACCTCTCGAGAGTCCCAACGAAATAGGTCGACAACTTCATGATTTCGATTTAGCAGCGTGTCTTTATAGCCTCTCGTTTTCTCTCTGTCATGCGATTTTTCCATATATCTATATTTCAGTGTCATTCAAAACACTACTGCACAACTTGTTGTAGATCATATTATAGCTGTAACCTGATTTCCCTCGTAGGTATGCACCTATACACGATTGCAACCGCCCCTGTCTTGTTCCCTATATCCCAGCTTGACCGGCGGCATAGCACCTTTTTAATCACTTAGATAGCCTTTCGCCTGCCTCTCCTTTGTTTTCACTTTTCATCTATCGAGTTCTGCCAGGGGTGCCAGTATTATCTGTTATAAAATCAACGAGTTAGCGAGTTAATCATGTTCATAGTCTTCGTCAATACGTGTCCATTCCTTCTCATTCAAGGGCAAATCCCTCAACTTAAACCTCGCCTGGACCTTAGAGGATGAGCAAATTTTTGTACTGCGTAAGAACAAACTCTGGTAAATGCTTACACAGCAATTGCCTATCGATGCAGTGTAGTTCAACGCTGGCGTAGTCGAGAAATGTTAAGAGGCTGGTGAGATCCGGGTCGCTTCGGCCAACCGCTATCAGTGGTAAGGCGCATGTTTTTAGGTATTGACAGAGTAGGCCTACATAATCTTCGCTGTAGTCTAAATGAAATTGTGCAAGAAACACAAAAACGCCCAACGTGAAGGGGACACAATCTATCGTTTGTTTGCTTCTGGCTGTGAGGCAGCCAACCGTTCGAGAATAAGCAAACTTCGGCATACATGTGGTGGTGAAAAGTGCCATGAACATGGCCAGATTCGGAATCGGGTGCGCTGGTTGCTCATTGTAGATCTGTCGAACCGGCTCGTATAGTCCAGTATATTTAAGGTAGTTGGAAAGTCGATCAATAAATTCGTTGTCAGCTGGCTGTGTCCGTTCAGGCAGTTGCAACATTATCGCATCGTTTAAGTTTGTCAGAGCGGCAGATAAATTTTTCCCGTTGAATTTTGCATTCTTGTAAAGCTCATGACCGATATGGCGTCGGAGAAGAATCATCTGTCCGACACGCATTAACGCTGCGACCAAATTCGGGTAGACTTTGGCAATTTTTGCAGCCGATGACGCCCACAGCTTTGCCATAGCCTCGGGCTGAGTTTTCTTCATAGTCCGTTGCACCGCGCCCAATCCCTCTACCCAGATCTGTGTGTCAAGGGTTTTCGCCAGTGAATCAGTCATATTCTTAAGTTCAGTAGCAATTCGAAACGAGTACACCCTATCTAATCCAACCATGCCGACGGCTCCTACCGCCCGAAGTAGTAGCGAAAATTCTGTCAGGATAATGACTTTCCTGTGCGTTATTCGATCGTACCAGGTGCACAGCGAGTCGACATAGATCGTCGACTTTGGATCGGTTAAGCGGAAAAGTTCGTTTGCCAAACGCCCGACAAAATTCGCAGCTGTCCCGTCAATCGGGGGATGCTTCGGGATAGGAATTTCCCGTGATTGATACTCCGATTCCCAGTCGTGTATCTGCTGCCGGAGGTACATGTTACACTCTTGCTCGACATTGTAGTTGACTATACGTGCAAACTCCTCCTGAAACATCTTCAGGCCCCTGATGCCGATGTAGTCCTGGACGTATTCGAACG
Organism: Varroa jacobsoni; assembly: GCF_002532875.2. Lineage (NCBI taxonomy): Eukaryota > Metazoa > Arthropoda > Arachnida > Mesostigmata > Varroidae > Varroa > Varroa jacobsoni. The sequence goes on from NW_019213611.1 coordinate 74,842, forward strand.
ATCGATAATATCGGCTTATAATGTTGGAGAGAGCACTCAACTTTTCCATCATTTCGCCCGGCTTCGGCTTCAACGAGAACGTCAAACCATTGTGCAACGACAGACTAAGCTGATTAACCAACTCCTTTCGAATTCCGTCCTCAAGTAATTGTTTCGGATCAATCTCGACGATACCGACCAATGTGGTTTTCATCTCAAGGACTCCATCAGTGAAAACGCTGATGTCGTGGGACAGCTTAGCAACTTCGACACGCTCATCGATCTGGGCGAAGTGTTTTAACTGGTCTTTCATTAGACGCGGAGGCAGTTGTTGAAGGTGGCTTGTTTGAATTTTGATAATACGAGCCAGCAGAGAAAACATCGTCTCGGGAATAATATGAAACACCCGTCGTATATAACTGACTAGCTCCTGTGAGTAGAAGGCAGATACGGCTTCCACATCTGGAAATTGACGGCACAATATGTATAACGTTACACACTATAATAGATGATGCTCGTGCTTGATACAATAGTGACTATATGATTAAAAATGTTGGTATTTGCTAAGGGAAAAATAGTCTTACTAGATTCAGCTGAAAGTGTTAGTAGTTCGCATACATAATTGCTATGCGAAGCGGCTGTGGACAAGTTCAAATAATGATAATCAGATGAAATACTTATTAATCTATATAAAGCTAATATATTAGATTTTAATTTAAGCTCGTGTAAATCAATTTAAAGCGTATAAGAATATATTACTTCTAAGTATGAATAGCGGATACACTTTGGTTGTTTTCGATTAAATTTTGACGCATGTTACCTTGTGATCTTGCCTGGACGATGCGCCTAAGGGGCAGATCAAGAGCCGATGCCAGCTTTAGGAAAATCGTCCTCAGTTTCACAACTGTTCCAGGATTCTCTTTTATGCTGCGTTGCATATGGGCTGTATAGGCATCAATTAGTATCCAAGCGTACGAAACATCTACAATTACATCCAATTTCGTCAATAGTTCAACATTGACCGACAGCAGGCGTAGCATACAGTGCAGAAATTGCCGGCTTTCATCGACAAATTGCCTCACTTGAATACAACCTATTCAAACACCGTGACAAGCATAAACGTTATAGTCTCGTATCATTTGTTTTCATTTTTTATTTATTTTTTTAACGAGCATTTTTTTAACACTATCTATTTTATAGCAAAAAAAAAAAGGAAAACAAATGTATCAGTTAGAATTACTACCGAATCATTCAAGGCTTTAGCTGAGGCTTAACGAATATTTCTTTTACTTTTCTATCTTAAACTAAGTGCCCCCAACCAAATATGTATCTGATGGACAAATATTCCATTTAGTTCTAAATATCCATGTATAAATTCACCTTCTATTTGATGATACTGTTTAACTTTGTTCAGCGCGTCGATCAGTTGAACGATCTTTCTGCTATCAGCAACTGGACTTTCATGGCTAAGATTGGTAACCTGCTCAACGGTTGCCTCGAACCATCCCTGCAGTTGCTCGTTCTTTTCAATCCGGTTAAGTGGCTTACTACCAGAGTAGACTTCAGAGAGCTCCTGAAGTCTTTCATTACTCTCTTTTTTAAAGAATTCCCATTTAGCATTCTTCTGCCGCAACAGCTCCCGATAGATTTCCCTAAATTTGTGTTCGAATTCCGCTGTGACCAGCAACAGCTTGAACAGCTGGAGCACGTCGTGCTTTTGCAGGACGATATCGCGCAGCTGGCGGGCCCGCTTCGTAACCGTGTCCGGAACCATGGCCGTATGCAACAGTAGCCAACGAAGAACCACGTTCCGCATTCTTGCAGCAGCCAATAGCTTTTGCACTTCGTCGAGTACCAGTTCGTAAGTGGGTACACCCTCGTTGAGAAGCTGCTCGGTTTGAGCTAACAGCTCTTCAACTTGCCTGTGCATTTTTTCACAACGCGTCTGAACGGCCTTCAAATCTTGGACGTTTTGCAAGGCCGCCTTTGCTGCCCTGTACGGCTCCCAGGCATCGATTAAGTTCACGACATTGCCCATGTAAGTGGCTATCACCCAGTTGTCAGGGAAGTACCGATCTACAATCTCGCGCATGATGGCTGGCTCGCCATGGAGGATCTTTGGATAGAAAAATAGTGCAATGTAGATCAGCGCCGCCTGGTTCGCCAGCGCCACACTACGATGTTCCGGCTGCGGATACAACGGGATCTGATTGTAGATGTCATCGGAGCGCAGGCGGCCCAAGAGCAATACAACGAAGCCTAGATCAACACCTGCTCTCTTGAAGTAGTCCTCGGGATAACCAGCAGGACGCGTTTTGCTTCGAGCCACGTATCCCGTCGAGCGAAGAAGTTTGCACACGTCATCCATGTTTGAGTCGATGTTGGACTTCTGCGCTGAATACCGATAATACAGTACAAGTATTCGTTCACGAACCGTTCCCTCGAACTTTTCGTCAATGAACAATAATATCACACCGCATATATACAATGCTTCGGCAAGCAACTGTTTGCCGTCAACGTTGTCGAGAACGGATTCGAGACTCTGTTGCATGTAGACTCCTTCGTTGAGCTCCTCGAGAAACTGATTTAATTCAACGGTATAACTATAAACACACTCGAATGCAAGATATAACTTCGACAATGACTCAAGATGATTTTCTTTAAATACCTCGTCCATTTCGGCTATTCGCGGCTCATTGTCAAGCCGCTTTTCGAACGCGTCGATGTTTTTGAAGTAACTGAAATCCAGTAGAATGTCGGAATATCGATCATCGCTCAGTTGCGAAGGTATCATTGATGAGAGTCGAGTCAATTTGGCAATGATGGTGTGACCCTGCGACACGATTCTAAGTAGAGTTTGCCCACAGGGGCTGTTCTCGGCCAGGAAGTCCATCTGCAATATGGCCGATAGCCGTGCAGTAAATAGAGTTCACAGGAAAGGTGAGCCGAAAACCTTTAATTGATACATGTGTAAAACAAATAGAGGAATGAAAGATGATCATTTGTGGGAACGCCATTATCTCTGTTCGACGGAAAGATTTAGAATAAAGGCAAGAAAAAACCTCAGCTTCATAGTAAGTCGTTATCTCCCAGTGATACATGTAGAGATTCACACGTCAAATTGGCGTTAGACAATTCCACTTCTATCTGGCGTCCGATTTTATATTCACTGAATTTATAGATGATTTCCATTTAATAACATCCACTTAGTTTATCGATTAATAAACGTAACCGAAAATTCATAAATATTAATAAAATCAAATCCACTATTGTTACATATATATATATATATATATATATATATATATACAAGAATTACATATATATACAAGAACTTCAAATAATCTAATTTAAGAACATCATCGGCTATTATTAATAATGCTTACATATATAGCTAGGTCGGCCGGGCACGCAACCATTTCGGCAATTGTAGCCAATTTATGTTTGTTTAACTTTTTTTTTGCGCGGTTCCACCGATTATATTGCCATGTACAGCAAGTGCAAAAAATCTCAACGCAAAACGGCTTATTCAGACCCACCCTGCCTTCACGAACCCGCTTAGATGTCCTATAGAACGCCTCACAACATACATACAAACATCTTCGGGGACAGTGTTTATAAAAATCATCTGTTATTTATTAACACTCACCCCCTGTGGACAAAATCGGTTGCCGCCCTGACAAATCAGTTTTACGGTCGTCTTTGAAGCTGTCATTTCAAAAAGCTTCACACAGTTCTGTCTAAGTAGAACATCGCTGCTATCGATCACATGATCTCAATTGTTCACCAGTAGTTTCGTTGGATCTATCACTTCTATGTATATATTTTGATCGAGTTCGGGCGACAAACAGCGTGCGGAAACCGTTAATGACAGAAGCTTGCATAGAAGGTACGCTCGTCGAGCGCTAGCCTCGTAGTAAGTAGATGGCTATGAATCAGTATGGAAATAAACGTAATCTGGAGACAAGCCAAAGGCAACGTTTACGCGAAGTTACGCCTAAGGAACAATAAAGATAGCTGATCCCAATTTCGATCCTCACAGCTAATTTCGAGAACGTTTTAGTGTGAATTATCAGTCAGGCCTGATACCGTGGGAGCCTTCCCTGCACAACCACGATAATGAAAGCAAATTGAAAAAGGTAAAATAAAGGCTTGTGCGAGCCCTGTAAAGCCAATCCTTCAAAAACATTAATTATAGCTCGTATGCAAACTCCGTAGATTTATCTAATTTTTTCTTAGAGTTGGCTATAAATACTGCAGATGTCATCTTCAGAAAGAACAGGGTTTAGCATCTGGGTCTCACCGCGACATCGCCGTCAGGATGCGTTCTCGCAAGGTGCGCACCCGTTATCCGGAAAAGTGCCAGTTCCGATTAATAGGTAAAACTCGAAGAAACCGAATTCTGTTCGAAGGACGCAAACTGTGAAGGATTGCACATTGCTTTAGACATCTGTTTCGAAGACTGTACGACATATGTACATACGATTCTGTCTTTTAAGAAAAAAAAGCAAACTTATTTGCGAAATGTTGGCATAGTTTGACGTATATGGATTTTTCCCTGCAAGACGTCCCACTCGCTCAAAACACATCTGCTTACCATCCACTTGTTGTATTTTGTCAAAAAGATGCTAAAATAATGATTAAGAGTAACACTTGTTTATAATGAAACCATATAGAAGCTGAATATAGATTTAGCAAGAGTCATCATTTTCATGTGGTTAAAAATGATGCCACATAGAGAATAGCGGTCGCTTCCAGTTTTGCTCCGACCGAATTTTTATTTCGAACTATTAGATGCGCACGCTTTTCTATACAACAATAATCGAAGCTGATAGATGATGATCGCTGTTAAAGCTTGAGTGAATATTTATTTATAGCATTTACTGGCCATATTTAACTAAACATGTTAGCTCGGCCAACAACGAAAACATTTGTCTGAACCACAGACATCGTTAGTCGTTATTGCGACACCGGAACAAATAATCGGGTTCTTTTAGACCTTCCGTAAAATGCCCAGGTTCGTCGATGAAATTTCAAGGTCGTTTTGAGATCAACATTCAATTATGTAGATAAGTAGCCATTTGAGTGGCACACTAGTTATATAGAAGCATATGGCGTACGAGTATCGTATGTTCATTTCATTAGTATTCATCTTACAACCCCCCCTTAACTGATCATGTGAGTTGTCTGGCAGATATTGGGTGCAGGTAACGCGTTCGTTCACAAAATTCGGAAATCTTTCAAAACAAGAAAACGTTTCTCAGTGCCAACTTTTGAATGCTTGGAGTGCTTCATAATCTCCCAGTTTTAGGCCTCTTTAGATAGAAAAATCGTGGGCTGCACGCATTCAACCTTGTCGTCTACTGAACTTATGGACACCAGAAATGATATGGGTTCAAAACTGGGCGTTGGACGAAGCCAGCCGTCTGAGACAACTCATAACGGAAACAACACTGGACGTAAGAGTCCGAAACAATTAGAATTCGATAAGCTGAAGAGTTTTAATTGTGATTTTCCGGAAATACTAGCAACGCTTAAATTTCTAAGAAATATTACATCATCGCACTACGGTACAGAGAACGGTTTCACATGTGCTTCTACGTTTTTCCATCACGTTGCTACGTCTAAAACGGAAACAGTGGTTCTAATGAGTTAAGATGATTGTGTCGCACTGGAAGTCAATTTAACTGCTGCCCTATTTACTGTTTATGACTGTTAACCATTTAACTAGTTATACATTTTCTTGCAGCCGATACTTCAGTCATTTGATAACTTACATAATACAAGGAGTGGTCTTGCTGGGCAACTTGGATGGGCATTAAGTTATAAATATTTGAGAATGCTTGTGCTCACTTATGGAACGATGAAACGTGCAAGTTCCACACCTTTGTTTAAGTGAGAAAAATTTGAAGTAAAATGAGGTATCACGCTGATATATAGAATAGAAGATTCACATATTCGCTACGCGTAAACCTACGTCGACGCTTTAATCCGTGTGTTATCGTTAAAATCGGGAATCGTTAAAAGTATCCTTTTCACTGGTCCCGCAGAAGCTATTCGTCAAGAAGTCGTAGAGCGCGCAAGTTAACTGAAATTAGACGAGAAAATGTCGCAAAATAGGAAGATTACTATTTTTTTTTAAATATTACTATTATTAGAAAAAGGAAAATTGTTATTAATTCACTTATTAATGATCTAGCAACCTATAAACATAGTGGAGCACAGCAACACGGACAGATGCACACCTAACTGTTGTTTCTGCATACTGTTGCTTATTGATCCTTTGTCCTCATTCGTGCAGTTGAAACGCAGAGGGGCTAATATATTATTATATATATATATATATATATATATATATATTATATATATTAATCCACAATCTTCCATCTCAGACGACTGTAGTGGATGGAAATCATAAATATCTTCATCACACTTGAACTTTGTTTATTTCATAAGGCATCACATATTTAAGAATGAACTTCAAAAACAATCGTTGTCCAAAGAAACTCCCTAAACACAATAAATTTTTAAAGATGAGATTCAAAGATAGATAGTAGAATACTCTGGGCAAACGGGTATGGGGTAAGCTAACCCGGACGGCGTTGATTCATACGAAAGCATAGCATACGAAAGAATTTAGGGCGCATAATAGTTCTCGACGGATCCAGCTGCTACACATTTCCCGAATGCACTGTTAAGTGAATAAAGAGGACATCTTTTTTACCCATTGGAGTTTATAATTAGCTAGAAGTTTTCATTCTACCAACGTGTATCTTGACCAATAACATGACGCGTAATGCTAATAGCGGAGCTGGGTCTCATTCGAATCTTCTTTAACCTGCTGCCTTAATGAATCATGTAAACCATTTGTGCGCCGATGACAAACATCGCATTTATGTTTCATGACTTAGGAATAGGAAGCGCGAGGTGCCATTTTTGGCCATGTTCGAAGAGTTTGGAACAATCTTTGTAAAAAAAAAAAGTTGAAGGTATATAGAAAAATATAGACATAGCTTTCTTTAACTAGACAAAGGCGAATTCACATATTGTTGGCGGGTTTCGATGCTACCACTTTTCTACTGTTTTACATCAGTCAAAAAGTTGTGTGTTCTTTGTGCATTGCCGGATCCTTCCATGATAAAGTACGTAACATATTTACCAGTGAAACTTAGCGACAGCTGGTGGTCTCGGTTCAAATCCGAGCATAGTTTTGTGCGTATTGGGACTCAATCGTGCGGAGGGAGTAATGTCTAGCAGCTGAAGTATCACGTGCAATACATATTCAAGGCCAGATAACGTTCTTGTAATGCCCTGCATAAAAAATTAACACCTATGAAATCCTTTGTAATAGCCCCATATTCACTCAAATAAACAGCTTTCCCGCTCAACAAGCCGGGCAGCAAATGTGTCGCGGTATAAAATAGTGCTCAACGCCAGTTCCGGGCGTAAGGCTTAAAACGTGACTTGCAAATCAGCTACTTCTCGTATTTAGTGTGCTCTCTGCCACTAAATCGTTGGACGATTAAAATAACTGGTCTTTTTTTGTTTTTGATTTCCCCTTGATAGCTTGCGGTATTTTTGGCCTCGTAGCCCAAAATGGGCATGTATTATTTGGTTTAGAGGGATGCGCCCCTTTTCTTAATAAATTCAGATAAAATAACCAAATTAATTCCCAGTTAATGCTCACTCATGTTTCCTGAGCATATTGTCATCTAAGCGCTGTGTGTCAGTAACTCAGCGGAAGTTAAGCCAGAGTAACTTTTTAAGTTGAATCTAGGGTGGAGTGATTATTAAGCTATAATAGGAAAATAATGAAACGCTACCTAATATAGTTATATTTATAGCACGCATGATCCCTATTGTTTTTTGCGAAACCACGTTCTCAGACATTGCACAGTGCAATGAGCGAATAACAGAGGCGTGTTAAGTGTCCATTCATTGAGAATTATGTATTGTTCTCTCATTCAAGATAGTGTATTTCGAAAGAATCTGTGGTAAAACTATTCATTGTATATTGGTCGTCGACGAAAGCAAATCAATATATACAACGAGCCACAGAGCGTCATTTTATTACAGGTAACGATGTTTTCAAATCTTCGCTCCTCGATTTTATACAAATAATCTGTTGTTCAAACTCTATGAGATCGACATAGGCTACGAGTAAACCTGCGGTGAGATTAAGCGTACAGAGGTTGAGGCAGGACTTGACTTGGACACGCCGCCGACGGTAGGTCCTTGATTGCTATATGGGAGTAAGCAACACGAAGCCAGCAACTATTAATGTTTAGGCAAGTGCTGCCACAAAGTTCTAAGCTCTGCCGACGTATCTATAAAGTCTCTAAAGAAAAAAGTAAGTTAGTTAATTTCTATGTACTATATTCTGTCATTTATTTGGCAATGCTGACCGAAGACCCGTTCGTGTGTCATCAAAATATAAACAATATTTAATCCACTTGTAACCTTCAACCTAATTCGAAGACAGATTCACGAAACACTATCAATAGAATATATTTCGAGTTTGTAGTGGAAAAGACTATTCGTATGCCATACCGTATCACAGCTATGAAAGGAAGAGGCACGGTAATTTCTAACCTAGTCCCTTATCCGCACAAAGCCAACGGTCCCAAAAATGAATGTTTAATGGTGCATGCTTCACAGACGATAACGAACATGGTGACAGTAGTACAGTATAGTGCCTTTCCCTTCCATTTGCCCCTGGAGACGTCGACGAATTGCAAACATATTCCTTTCAATTATACGACAATTCATGAACAAGATGTCGGCCACACAACTCGAACATTAATATAATTACTATTGTTTAACTGGCATTGGGGCACTTTTCAACAGATCACGCTACCTACCTTGGTGATGTCGAAGTATAGCTAATGGTGGGAACAGGATATATAGATCCAGGCCATCGTAATCGTACGGCCGTCCAGTGAGAGGAACACGTTGCACCAGTTGTGTGAGGTGACTGCGCTGCGCTTCGAAGGAACCGTTGCATCGGTGACATATACGAGCGTAAGACAAAATTGTAAAGCAGTTTTGCGTGCTTAACTAAAGGTTGTGGACATTTTTTTTTCGTCTCGAGCGTTCGGAATATGCGGACCTAGTTCTACCGCCAGCTGTAGAGTCAATGTATTCTCTACTTCACATCTGGCTTTGCGTCGGATGTTGTTAGCACGAAACCTAATTGGCAACTTCTTACGGCTTGGGAGTCTTGAAGAGATGTTGTCATTTGCTCTACTCAAGAGATCTGTTTATGTGTTTCCTGGATGATCTTTCCGTCCCACTTTATCGAAGAAGTATGCTATATTGAAATAGCTACCGTAGCAAAAAATCATGTCTTGCTGTTTGTACCAACTACCTGATCGAATTGCTTAAAAAATCGTGCAAACATTTACTTAGACCAAATCGTTAGTTACATCGAAAAATCAAGTGCGAAGAAACTTGGACATGTACTGGAAAAAGAAGCAATTTCTAATTGTATTATCACTATTTCTATTAGGCTCTAGATATGCCGTAGTTAAGCAGAAAGCGAAGACAAATACATCTATCCCTGTATAATCATACACGTAATAACTTACCGGGACGATTTTTCTTTACATTATATGTTAGATGATTTATTTTGATCGATACCTTCATAGCAGTAGCTTTGACTTTCACGTTGTCCATGAACCGCAGTGATTTCTGTTTGCCTGCAGTCAGTCATCTAAGGGAATTGATTATAAGTAACACGTGCACACTATTAGGCGAGTTGTCACAAGATGATAATAAGATAATTTCATTTCGGTTAGTTATTTTTGTCATTTGAATTTTGTGGAACTTTAATGACACTTTTTCACAGTCTATAAGCACTAACTAACAGTTGATCTGATCGGATCTCTGACGAGATCATTACGCTTGTTGAAAGCATGCCCCCTGACTCTGTGAATGCCTCTGTGTGCGTAACTCATTACGTAGAAACATAATGGCTTGTCCGGTACGATCGATTGGCGAACGGTAATGCTAATGTAGAAGAAAACTCATAAGCTAGAGGACGAGATGGCTATTTTTGCCTGTCTAGGGTGCCCTGTTAGCAGCAGGCGCTCAAACAATTCGATCTGTAGCGCAAAATTTTGCGTCTCCAGACATTTCATCTTGTGTTTAACAAGCCGTATATAACCCAGTAAAACAAGTTATTAATTACTGTTTCCTGCATAGAGCGCACGTAAACATTGTGTCGCTTATGAAGTTAATTTTGGCTAACTACAATAATTAGATGACCAAGTATAGGTCATTTCCTTCATTGAAATTGACGCCTGATTATGAATCGCCACCGTTAGAAAGCCGCAAGAAATGGCGTAACTGTGTTTTTCATTGTTTTGTGCATAAACAGAAACGTTGGATTTACTATATATATCGTTATTATACCTTGTTACAGATCTGGGAAAGGAAACTCCAGCGGCTCGTAACTTACGTGTCAAACATTTTAGTAAGTTAGAATATAGAATCGAACATCCATCAGAGCCCGGATGGAAAAGTGGTGAGCTTTATCTGATTATATAAGTACATGATAATTATGCTAAAGCTTTGTAAGGACGAGCGTAATTAGAGTCCTAGTAGGTAGGAAATGTTTCAGTTTTTGTGTGTGGCTATAGGCGGCTTCTCCCACCAGTAAGAAATGCCCAAGATCAAACCTACATTACTGCACTTTCAAAAGGTGAAGTAAGCGTGTATCTCTAAGCAGTCGAGGTAGTAGTAGTAGTAGTTTGGTCCATCGTGGAACAGAGTTCGTACGTCCTGGATCTCACGCAGCAGAGGGAGCTTCGAATCAAAGCCTGAAATTGTATTCCTCTTTCTTTGATTAAGCATTCACAACGAACATGGAAAATAAAAACAATATGGTAAAAAAGGAAGAAGGAAAAAAGTCAGTGTTACAACGGGTTAACAAAGACTTCCCTACGTTGTGTCCATTTTTAGCCTTGAACCTTCCTATTTTTTAGGTTCCTATGCAATGTGTTCGATTATAAAACCGTCCCCATTGTGACGAACTGATAATTCGTTTGTCTACGAAACGTTTGGTTTTTGGCAGACTCTCGGATGCCTGGAGTGTGTTACAGTTTCCTTCTCGGAAGCTCTTGGGCATTTAGCTTAGTGAAATAGCCTGGAAGCCTTGGAAACCGGACGAAAACACGCGATTCGCCTTATGGAGGAGAAACGGACCAACCGTCTGGAGCAATGTTTAATTGAAACAGTAGAATCGGATTTCAAAACTCTTCTATTATGACCGTTACAGAGACGATTCCTAACTCTCGAAAATAAAAAAATATAAATAATTTTCGTCGTCTTTTACACACCATTACATTTCCTTCCGTATAGTATTTATAATAACAATTATAGTTATCGGCTTGTTTCCTGCATTGGCGTGACTGCCGCTATAACATTAATTAGTCTGGTTCGAATTTCAGATCGGTCGAATTATAGTTAAATTTTATTCGAATGCATCTTGCGGCCGCATTTTATGCGATAGTCATCGATGCGCGCTAGTAAATCGAGTGATACAGCTGATCAAACGTGAAATCACACGTAAATGATGCCCTTCCATCTCCCCGGCATCGAAGCAGCGTGACGGGTTTGCCACAGCTCCACGATTTGTAAATTGTTCTCTTCTTGAAATAGCCCCGGCTAACGTGAATGTTCTAGACTAACTAAACAGTGGATCTTCAACATTAACTCGATCGTCGGCTTCGTGTCTAATACATCTTCATATAGTTTTTCAATTCATTCATCCATTCTCTACTTGATAGTCTATCGTGCGTTGCACGGCTAAATTGAATCGACTGTTTATTAAAGGAGATTAGCAGACGATATTGTTCAGTATTCGATCTGTCTATATGAACGTATCTATGTCACTTTATAAAGAAAAGGAAACCTGCCAACGTGTGGCGTTTTGTGTCTCGCATCACAGACAACTGCAATCCGCAAGTTCCTCCAAGCAGTCTTCAACTGAATCGTTATGGTGTTTTTTGTTGTCAGAACGCAAGATTGTCTGCTTGCTTACGATGGCTACGGCGACGACAATCGATTAATACGAAGGAAAAAAATAGCACTTGATTCGGTGGGAACCGGGTCTGCAAGGTAAAAGGGTCAACGATACACGGTGCAAACGTATCATTGCTAGCTTTCCAGGCTGCAGAGAGCCGGCGTCCTGGGGTAAGGGGTTTTGGCCTGTGGAAACCAGATCGCCCGTAAATCCCGATTAATCGAATTAATTTACCAAGGCAGAAGCTAATAGAGATGAAATAGCTGACGAATTAATGGGTACTGGTGCAAAATAAAGAAGGAATCGCAAAGAAAAAAAACGCTGCTAAAGTATAAACCTTCAAACCTTATCTGCAATTGTCTGCTTAAACGAAACGAACACACGGTCACGCGTACTGCTATGCTGACAAACAATAGGACGGCGACTTCGAGAGAAGTGGATCATTGAAATCGTTAATTGTTTCACTTGTTCATGCAACTGATTCCTGAACAATGTGATCTGAATCGTTTTAGGCCTTAGGTGATCTGATCCGAACAGGTGGCTACCTGGTACAACGAATTTTAGTTTTAAAAAGGAAGTACCGTAAAAACACACCGCGTATCTTCCTAAACAGAGACTAAAAGGCAGATTAACCTATGTAAAAGTAACAGGGGACACAGTTTACCTTCACCAAGATCTCTAAAGCGTCAGTAATGGCGTATGTTACACTGTGATTCTTACCAGTATTATCACAAGCATCATATACATAAGTTTCCCTAAAAAAGGTGAGCATATTTTACATCTTGTAGGCGCTAGCATCGAACGAGTAGCGTTATCTTAGCAGCTTTTTTTTTTTAAGAATGTACTTTCTTTTCATTGGCCTGTTTAGTTGTATGAGAAATCTTCGTTGGAAACAAAATTCGTACGAGAGTTTGGTTAAAAAGGAATGATAACACGATGCTGGTAAGTTAAAGGGAACAAGGAAACTTATAACTTTATATTAATTCGTTGTTTTACGTACCGTTCCATATCTGCGCCGTGTCTCGCATTCGGACTTTCCAGTTGTCACACTTTTCCTTTACCAGATCATATCTGACATTTGCCTTCACTTGAAACGCAACAAACTGCACAAATTGAAAAACGATAACGCCGATTGCACTCGTGCGAGGCTGTGGCAGACGAGATATAACCTTTGATAGGTTCATTCACATTTATACTTCGTCTGGTTGTTATCAGATAGCGGTCGCGTTCGTGGAGAAGCCCCGGCCAGTTTTATTTGTTCGTGAACGACGTGTTGCCAGCTTCAAAAACCGCATCGTTCCCACGAATTGGTCCGATCGTTCGTAGACACGAAGGCGAGTAGCCAACGCGCCGAAATCAGTACTGACATATATATTCCTATAACGAATATATGTGGGAGCAGATCGAGTTGTTGTCTTCTGCCGTTCCGATTAGTGCGAACGAAGCATTATTACTATTACTCGTAAGCAGGGCTTCAGTACAGCGTTTCAGATTCTTGTCTCACTTCATTCCACCCACTAGCGCGATGAGGTACGGATAATATGTGCTGTGTTTTCGTATAATAGTCAAGTGCAATATCCATAACGTAATAATATCTGAACAATGCCGTGAGTGTGAAGACCAAAAATAGCATGCGACCAAAGTCACGCATTGCGTAGTGTCTATGTACTTCGTGACATGGGAGGCCGTGAAAATCACTGCAAGGATGAAGGAGACTATCGTAGGAAGAAAATACTCGCATAAATTATATATACATGCATAGTATATGTTCGGTTCATAAGTAACGGTGAAAAACATAGATTATGGAGCAGGTGTTAATAAGTTTCACGTTCGATACTGGCTCAGATTGAGCATACGTCCAAATAGTTGATACATTCTAGTACGAGATAGAGTGTGTCAACGGCTTGTCTCGAAGATCAAAGCCCTATAGAAGACATCTAGGCTAATTTTGTAATGGGCAGATATAAATCGCAGGGGCTGGATATTGGAGATTTGAACTCGAGTTCATGAGCAAATACTAAGTCCTGTGAATTTTCGCGTAATAGCTAATTTCGTTATGATATAGTTAATAAAGTTTATGGAATAGATTTCTCCTTTGTGAGAAACTGATTCGGTGATCAGTGTTTCTTTTACCGATCGTAGCTTTCGTCTTATAATTGTTTTACTTAAGTACAATTGTCGCGTAAACTCAGCGTAAGTAATAGGAAGTCTTGTTTATGGAAAAGTTGGTTGAAGAAGAGCACAGTGAGCCTCGTAAGTATTCGGATCGTGAAAGCAGAGCGTTCATAATTCTTTAAGAAAAACAGTGAAGGCACTTTCGAATATGCCAATTTTATTGCGTTTCTATTCTGTTTGCATAGTGATTCTAACAAATGCCCCCAATGGAACAGATGCCGTTCTTGGTTGAAAAAAGGTGCCATAGAATGATGTTAAGACTCAGTCGACGTGGGAGACAAGTGCCCTGTCCGCTCATATTCCGACGCCGTCGCACGGAACATTCATGTAGAACAATGAAAAACTGAATACATTGGCGCATTCAGCGACAACATATTCGTGAGCCTGAGAAAAACGTATTATCTTTTCGGTCCCTTGCCCAGGAGAACATAAAATTATAGGGCTGTAATCGCAGCGCCAAAGGCTACCAGCACAAGTCTGATGGTTTTTTTCAATATATGACGATTTTTGTTCAGCAAAGGCATCTTGATTTTTTTTATGACCGCAAGAAATAAAAGAAAGGGAACGGGCCCGCCAACTCTCGGGAACAACTTTCCATATATCGCGTTAATAGGAACGCACAGCAAATGACGAACGTCTTCCTTGCGTATTTATTGACAGTGAAGCCTTTCTCGTCATATGCGTGCTAGTTAACTGCAAGTTACTGATGAACGATGGTAACGTAGTGGCTTTCACGTTGCTAACACAGCTGCCAGAGCATCCCGGAAAAATCAGGAGGTTTAGCCACGGTCGGCGCATCGCCAGCTGTGAAAGATAATAACGCCCTAATCTTTTATAAATATAACGACTTAGTTTAAAGCTACGAGAGCCACTGTCAGCTATTAATAGGAGTGGCACAGATCGGCGCAAACTTCCCTGCCCGTCCGCAGACTCTGCCAAGCGGAAAGTAGTCGTGGGTCAACGCGCAGAACGTGGCCTGATGAACAGTTTA
>NW_019212973.1:0-80183 GCF_002532875.2 Varroa jacobsoni
TGGATGCATTAGGCATTACAGAGGAAGCCATTTTGTTTGCTACAAGATCGGTGGTACACATGTGCAATGTATCAGCCTTTCGTAGAAGCTGACGTCTTTCGAGCGCGTGGAATAGATCGTTCTTTGTGTCGACGACTCGAGAATTGACCCAGCCATGAATGAATAAACCTATAATAAGGCAATTTAGTGCATCGTTGATAGAATAACCGACCGTTGTTTGTAGTCCATAAACGAACTCGATGCCTACAACTGACCTAAACACGTAAAAAGCTCAATTTCTTTGAGAGATATTTGCAAAGGAGGGCGGGCCATCCTGGACCGATGTTAATGTTTCGGTTTCGAATCGATCGCCAAATTTTACTGCGGTGTTGTACAAGATAATGACACTGCGAAAATGCTAGAAAACCGCTATCTTGCCAGCCGTTTCTCCTCATTTGGAAAGATATAAGCATGCTGCTTGCAGCCCATGGCGAGAAAAATCATCGACAGCAATTTTCAAGTCACCCCACTTGTTCGCAGAGGGCTTGCAGCTGTACATGACAGCGGAAGAGGGCATGAGGGTTCGCGACGGCCATGTAGTGCACGATACAAAGCAGTGTACCGTAACCGCATTGACAACCTCGAAAGCGTCGTTTATCCAAGGGCACGCGCCAAAGAAGGCATGGATTGAAAGGAACAACAGGAGCATCTCTTCTTGTCACCTCACTAGCTTCGAACTAGGAAAACGATACTCTCATTGGCTTTCCAGCGGCATCGTAAATTCTCTTCATAAGCTTTCACGTTCAGCGAGCAAGGAACAAAGAAATACAAAAGAACGTCTAGAGTCGGGGCGAAAAATGGAGGCACGTTTTTTTAGATTCGAGATTCGCAAAATAATAGGCATGGCCGAATGCAGGCGGTCTTCGTAGCTCACTCCAGGGCACATAATTCGAGCTCATGATACTAAAAGGTGGCGCATCCGTTAAAGAAACAGCAAGCAAATCGGACAGAGAGAGAAAAAAAGATCAATATGGATATAGTACCTCAAAAGTAATCTGTTTTCTGTCCCATTTTGCTTGCTTCGCTCAAGTATAGTTCCGCTACGATAATCAGCTCACGAATATAACTTTCCAATGGAAGGAAGAAAGCTAAAGCGCAGAAGTTCAAAAGCGTAAGCATAGTCGGAGTTACCACAGATACTGTGAGCAAGTAAGCGGTGCGCGGACGGAGCTCGGTGTTCTACGGTGTGATAGGTTCTAGCTCCATATAGGGTGGATTTCCGTCATCAAATTGAATCTTCAATCAGATATCGACTAGAGGGAAAGATTGTGGCTGCACCGTCGACGTGGTACAAACGATCAAGATGTGACGCATGTCAGAACCTGCGGCCTATTTGGCCTTCTAGCCTTATTGTGGGATAGTCTCTACACCACAAAAAAACAGTCATCAGTGTGTCCACTTTATCAAGTCGGCTTATGCTCATAGGGATTCTTACAGTTTGCTCGCTTTCACCGCATGTATAAATAATGCGAAAACACCATAGAACCTTCTTGTTTCGTAGCGGTGGATGTTGTTAATGCGAAAATATTCGGCTATCAGCAAAAGATATGGAAGGGAGCCACAAATAAACCGCGTTTCGGGGTTCAATTTCACTGTAGCGTTGGCGACGAATTTATAAGGAGGTCAAAGGAGATTCTTGCCATTGACGTTCCTTCAGCTACAACCAAAGATGGTAGAGTAGTACATGCGAAATTCAAATACATTTACTGCTATTCCGTGTAGTTTGAGTTGCTTTACTGACCTCAAATGTTATGGATGGTAGTTTGTGCGGGCTCTAAGTAGTACTGCAGCAAACGCACAGATTGCCTTATTACTAACACAAACAGACACTTAAAAAAGGTCACTATCGACGTAACTTGATAGGCTCGTTCCTGTGTATCAGTGATTGAATGAAGGGGCTTATTTGCCTTCCCGGATATTCATATTCACTTCGTGCCTATATGTATTATGAGATTAGTAATGGAAATATGGAGACGAGCAGGGGTTCGATTCCAGCTCAGTGGAGCTCGATTGCTGATAATACGGTTCACACAACTATTAGAGAATAAAGAAATAAACTATCTACATGCAACTCAATATGTTATTATATAATAAGAATAATAGTTTATTGCTACTTAGAAATAAATCGGCCCCTACTCTCTGCGTCACCAATACAATAAGAATTACAGACGTTGGTGTTCGATAAACACATTTAAGATTTATTCACTGGCGAGATAGCGCCAACTTAATATCTCTACTTAGACAATATAACATTTGTCGCCTGCAGTCTTACCATAAGCCATGAATCCGCTGAGTACGCTACTAACACATATGGTTCAATGAAAACGAGCATGTTAGTGTTGCCTGATAGACCTTTTTTGTTTAGCGTTTCCGGCGTCTCAGAGAGGACTAACAGCAGAAGCTTAGAGAAGGCAAAAAAGCCAGCTGAATAACTCTGCATCCTGCAATGTACGCTTCTCAAACCTTCCCCAAGATAGACGTCCTTCAGTATTAGTAGGTGACTAAACGCGACGCATCTGTAACTCGTCGGCCGGTTCAGTATATGGTTTCTTTACAGGTAAATAAAGCAAATATTTATTAATTTTCAAGCAAATAAAAAATGCTAAATTAATATAAATCAGCATGCAGACGAAATGAGTGTTACGATATAGAGCTCGATTCCTCCCTGTTGAACTGCGACAGATGTTTCAAAGAGCTGTCCCTATAGGCTCCGAACTACCTCGGCAATGTGGACGGCCAAATAAAAGGACCATAGAGAACGGCGTTTTCCCAGGAGCTGCTGCATGTCAATTCGAATTTTCATTGCCGTACCAAACAAAATTAAGAAGCATGTTGCCATGCTAGTTTAAGTATCAGAGCTAATTTATTTATCGAACGATAATAAACGGAAAAATAGAACATAAAGAAAAAGAAAACATAATAACAATAGGGAATTAGTATTGGGGTTATGTATGGTTGCTATGCCATTTCATAGGTCTGCTGGGGAAACTTTTGGTAAGTGCGTCAAGACAACGACCAGTTAGACTACTACTAAAAGCGAGCTTTTGGCAAAAGAAGTTACTTTGAAAACTCGTTCACGTGGAGAAAAAATTGTTGACGATGGCTGAGTTAAAAAGTGAGAGCGTAAAGCAGTAAACGCACAAGCGTTCTATCCTTCCTGCAGAGAAAAAGTGAGCGGCGAGCTACAAGGGATAAAGAAAAGCCTCGTATTATAATCAGTCATACCAATACCGTTCTAACAAAACAATATCCCCTGTGATTAGATGTAAGTAGCATGAGCCGAGGGAAGCTCAGCGAGAGAGAAAAAGAAAACGAGCGTAACGGAAAAAACTATAGCAAGAAAAAGACTATAAGGCATCTTTCGTGGGCGACGTTCATTCTCAATTCGACGTACATGCAAAATTCAATGAATGATAGATTGACCCTGTGCAGGCGTCAGAGGCAGCTATATACACTACAGCCTCTCCATGTCTCGTACAGCACCCTAAATATAGCAGTATGTCGACAGAGAAAAGGATCGTTACTTGAATCTTAAAAAGTTAAAAAATACAATAGACGCCGATAGGGCACGCAGTAACGATGCAACGGAGGAAAAATCCTAGCGTATACTTTTGATGATTGTAAACGACGGCGTTTTTATCTGCCTTTTTGCGGCAAACTAAACACAGTGTACCGACCTTGTTTAGCATTAGGTCGTTAATGGTATTTAATATTAACTAATGGGTGCTTTCACTAACTAAGCTAAACTCAGTGTGTGCTAAACCCAGTTTTCCACACGCAAGGATCTGTTATCTATGGTCAGATGAAAACAACATGTCTATATTATTTAGTTTTGGGGACACCTCAAAGTGTGTAAAATCAGTTATCAATTGGAAATACATAATGTTAACAGCGGTACAACGATATCTTTGATAACTGTACAACGAGCCTCTAGTCTTCACTCGCTACATACTGCTGGCAAGCTAGAGGGTCTCACACGAAGAAGATGCTACCGAATATCGGCAAATCGATAATTATCTCCATGATATCTTTAAGATAAGCTCTTTCTATGAATAACTAAGTATATCGGCTATCTCTAGTGGAAACTCAGCTGAATTCTACGGCAAGGCATTTCTGAAGGCGTACACTTTCAGTAAGGCGATATGGGTCGCCTTTCAATAGTATACGGATAAACGTATTTTTGCTAGTACGTTTTTTCTTTTTTTTTTTTTTTAATACAATAAAGTACCAATGAGAGAGCTCTACAATTTGATTCTAAGATAACATAATTATACCGATACTAGATTATATAGAGCAAATAGAGTAAAAACATAATTTGCCGTCACAGGCCCTCGCCCGATCCACTGACACCACCAAAAAACGTCCCAGCCTCGATCTGATTTTCATTTAGAGCCATACCTCAATTTAGAGGTATAGATCATTTGAATCTGCTTCGCGTTTCCCGGCCATTTAAACAGGTCAGTTTCTTGGTCTGCCAGCTCGTTTCCTCGATTTACAATGCCCACAAGTGGAACATCTGCCATTCGTGCTTCTACTAATTGAAGGACGACAATGCAGACTAGCAGCAAATGAAAATTCGGGGAAACAAAAGGAACCTCAGATCCGGCTGTTCTTGCACTATACAAAAAAAAATCTCGGGAAATTACCCTGGCAGACGTATACTGAGGACAAAATAAATAATTCAATTACCCTACAGCTGAGTATAGTCGCGGCCAGCTGAGTGTCTCCCTGCGCTGCTGTTGCAGGAGATCTGTCAGGGAAGATAGCAGTGCGCGCTAACCATTTAGCTGCTCACTTGGGCCGGTAATGAGATCTGCGGGGGTAAACTCAAAGTTGCCATTACCGCTCTCTGTCTCTGTTTATTTTCTCCTTTTTTGCTGTTCCTCTCTTGCACTAAAGTATCTACAACTATCTACAACTACCGAGTCTGTACTTGCTCTTCGCTCTTGTGCTGTATTTCTGGAAGTGTTAATGAACGCAAGTTTCTATCATTATCATTTGACTGATGATCAATGCAAAAAGAGAGAGGCAACCAGTTCTCTATAGGATGAAAACGTAGCCAGAAACATATAACCCAACGAAGGCTATCGTAGCTCGGAATAGTCGATGCTAGAAGCATACAGGATAGGCGTCCATTGAACAGCGGTTCGCTAAGCGCCATCGGCGAATAGCCGATCCGCCTAAAAAAAAGGCTGTTCGGCCGTGCGTTTCAAAGCCTCTACATTTTCCATACGATTGGTCGTTCTCATTATCATAGGAATATGATACTTGAGATTTGGGTATAAGCGTGAAATGGGGTTCGAACTTCAATGAGACAATGGCGGCTCGTGGTGAAGTACGGGGCAAATATGGCGATAGACAAGCACTTGTTGCTAATGGCTGCTTGACATTGGCAACGAATACAGAAGACGTAGAAGTATACTGCATGGTGTTAATGAACAAACAGGAGAGTCAGTAGCAGCTCGTTTCATTTGTCTGCGACTGTTTAAGGCATCGCGTACGAACGTAAAACTAAAAGTATTAATTTTTGCTGAGGGATGTTCTAATGAAGATGGCCAACGCTAGTTCCAAGCAATGCACGCACCCAACGCGTCGATTGTGACGGTGGTTATGCTGATGTCATTTACGATCCAGCACGTTTATATGCACGTTTAAGCAGATCGAAATATATTCGTTAATTTTCACCGGCGTATGTTGAATTTATCGAACTGTCGTTACTGTTGTTGGTCAGTCTGCCATACTCTTATTCCAGGCGTAGGCTTACAATATGTCGAAACGTCGAGCCTACTTCAACGCAGCACACGATTTTTTCTGCTTGCTCTTCATTGTATCACTTCAGTGTGTGAAGGGCCGCTATTTCTGTATAAATCTCTCTTTTTACAATACGATACATTTATTCCCGCAGACAGACAAACCTAAAATTGGCTTGTCGGCGTTGAAGCTACGAAACGTGCGAAAAAATATGCAGCGTGCGTCTCAGTATGCGTTCCGCGTGCAATACATCAACTTTGAATCGTAAAACAACTGTTGGAAGTTCAAACGACGATGTCTAATACTCGAATAGTAAAGGATAGTTGTAAGGAGTCGTTACTTTTATAGTATCGCGATATACGTATTTGTGCCACACATGGTCAGAAATCTGGAGGCATCTGAACTGAAAATATAACAACGCCCGTCTCGATTGCCTTCGCAAGCCGTTACTCACACTCCTCAGGTGAAAATCGGGCAGATACATTGGGCATGTATTTCCCACCTCACATAAGCAAATCTGGCCACCACTTCTACAACAACTAACACTACTACAAGCAGTACTCTGCATAGCTGAGTACATCACCTAACACTTTCCTACGTTGTCCCACTTTTGACTTTTCTATGTCCCTGCTGGCAAAAGCTCTGCGATATTACGATTCTCGAATGAAGAGATATAAGATTGCCTAATGATGCATGGCGACCGATGTTGCCCGTTTACAAATCGTGTGAAGTAGCGAGCCTGTGCATCATATCAACAACAAGCATACATATTGCTTAACAGTCGCATTTGACAGTCTCTGTAACTTACGATGTCACCGGCCCATTATGCTACAGAGTCGCCAACGGCAAAAAACACAAAACTTTTATAATAGCTACGACAAGAATACGCTACGCTGGACCGATAAGGCAGAAAGGTTCCGTACCATTCATAAACGTACAATTACTTTAGATATGCCCTTATATGTGTTACTGCGATAAAAGCTGTACTCTTTCACATATATTTTTACTTGCAATTTCTTAAATTGCATGTCAAAATGTACGCACTTGAGGTACGAGTCTCTCATAACGGTTGGCCTGTCTTTTGACAACGTATCCATAACAACTTATCCGTTTTCTAACGGCACTGCAAAAATAGCCATCTTTATCATTGTGCCGATGGGGGAACTGATCATGTAGAAATATTGGCCAGTAGGAAAACTGTTTCTAGCGGCAATACGTTCCAGAGTTCTATATGGGGTGAAACGAGCGAAAATTCAAAGTTCCGTAAGCAGAAAGAGGGGTATTTTTGCTTGCGATATCCATTTTCAAATATAAGTTAGACTCCAAACACTATTTTGAACCCCTTTTATACTCACTTCATATGGCCCTTTCATCTAAACAGGAACCGTTAAAGATCCAACACTGAGTGGATAAGTTCTAAGCAATTATATTAATGGCAGCCTTTCGGAGCGACAAAAAAGCCGAGTTACCGCAACAGTAAATAAAATCCAGTGGGGCACAGCAATTCAACACGAGCAGCTTTCGAGTGAAATAGCTTAAAAGAGAAACGACAATATAAAAAAAAACAATTTAAAAAAATAATAACACTTTACTTTCAGTGAGAGATTGTTTTGTTTCAGTTTGGTTACTTTTAGTGTAGCTAGTTCAAAACGCAACCGCTACAAAATAATTAGGAGGAAGATTTACGGTCAGTGTTCCTGCTTTCAATTAACCCATGACGCAAACCCCAGTTGAAAAATATATAAATTTCACTTTCTAACTCGAACCTTTCAAACCGGCTTCATCAGAACTGCTTATGCAGGTGTGAGTCTATTTGTGAGATTTTCATTGGGTTATCCCTTCATTCCCTTCGCTTCAATAGGTACCAATACCTTATTTTAGGCGACGGTTTCCTTCTAACTTGTCTATAGATTACCGCACCTTCAAAAAACAAAAAATTATTTCCAGACCAGAAGGCCAACTGCTGCGAAATTCGACCCAAAGAGAAATTACTCCAATGATTCGGACGTTATGCGAGTAAAGCAGCAGATACCTATGAATACCAGCAGATACCTAAAAATCCCCACTGTTCCATTATAGCCTGCGATGGGATAGGTTCAAATAGAAACAACAGTTACGAAGTTGAAAGCAGGCCAGATGTCAGTCCTGCTGTCATTGGCTCTACGCAGTCGGGAAGATCAGCGCATCTCGTTACGAATAGAGAAACCAAAAAAAAAATAGCTCCATGTTCTAAATGTGCAGAAAGTTAAAGGGCTTGGGTACGTCTGTTTATAAAATGCCAAACATTATCAGACGCATTTCGATATATGTCATTTACATATATGCCAAAGATAAGTATTTATCCACCCGTCATCTATTGAACAAATTTATCCCAGTTTACATAGCCCACGATGCGTAACCTCAGCTTGTCTTGCCATTTTTTTTTTTTATTTACTGCGCTGTTGGATAGTCGCAATTTTAAGAGAACGATTCCACTATATTGCTGGTTCTAGTAAACTACTATATTTTACTAGTATGGTTAAGTATACCTGTATGGGCAGCTTAAACGATAACACGGCATTTGTAAAGTTATTGCTGAACGTACCAAATCTATAAGACAGTCGAAATACTTCGTCTCGTTCTTTCAGTTCAGGGGGCGTTAGCGATGACTCCATACAAAACGTAACCAACGATGATCTTTTGCTTTAACGTTTCGCACAACGAATATGATTATTTCTATGAGTTTTTTATTTTTACTCGTCTTTAAATCGTCTACTAGACATTCGTTTCCATGCTCTCCTCCCATTATAAATACACTTCATTACTAGCGCTTGACGTGAACGTAAAAGAGTCAGTGTTGCTCTGAGGTGTTCGATAAATATTTTAGGTTCTCATTTACTGATATTAGTAAACTGGCATCCTTCTTTCAGTGGCAGAGGAAACGACCGTGGAAGGTAGGTTTTTCATTTCATACACAAACCTCTATTCAAGTTGATTTGAGTTGCTTTCGATTCTTCAAGCGTCTCAAGGGGTCACCGAGTGGTTGATAGAGACCCCGGCGACCCCCCGCTGCTTGGCAGCGGTAGCGTCCCTGAAGCCATCACCCTAGCTGACAAAGATATCAGCAGTTGTTCTCCCATTTCTATCTATGTTTTCTGTAACTGTTTTTCAAACTACCTTGATCAATGTACACACATGACTGATTTACAATTTTCATATAAGAACTAACAGACAACTAAAAAATCGTAGCGCTGTAAGAGGTAGCTGATTCTCACATTATCGTTCGATAGATGTCGGCAAGCATAGGAAAGCGTTAAACATACGTTCTGTCACTGATAGTCAGATGTCACTGTGGGTAGGAAGATCATTTTTGATTAACTGTGACCTCTTGTTCTTGCGGAACTTTTACATGCAAGTTTCAAATTCTCGATTCTCTCTAACCAGCCAAACATCAGACGTAAGCCGCCCCCCTTTGTCACCCTGCAAACAGGTCGCACTGCAATTGAGCAAACTGAATACATTGACACCCAACAAAAGCACAAGCTTTCATAAAATGTCGCTGAATTTGCTCTAACATTTGATATCCATAACAAATCCGCAAGTTTCACTATATATATCCACTAAATATTCTCCTATATGCATGGGAAATTGTCAAAAATCCTCTGTGACGGCGGCAACAACATCGATGACTCGTTGTGGTCCGTCATGACATTTTTGCGCACGTTTTCCTCTACTGCTTTTGCCCCTCCGGGTCTTTTTCGAATGCGCTTGTCCCACTACCGGCGCTTGCTGCAGTCGCTAGAGTTCTAGAGAACTTCCTTTAGAAAAAGCTATTTTATTTTAGGCCTAGCACCCCGGCATCTAAAAGATCGTGCAATATACAAGAATTTATTGTCTGGCTATTGCAAAATTGCCTGGCGGTGTCTCAATTTACTCTGTCACTCATACATAAGCCCTAGGTGCCAACTAGTACCTGGCAGATCTCAGGCTTAGCATATTTGACGTTTCAGCAGGACAAGATATCGTAGCATAATAGCCTTTGCTCTTAGCGCGCCTAAAGCAGAGACTAGCCACACAGTCGGCCACGTTGCGAAATCCTTGCCTATCGCTACTCAATCCCCTGATGTTTAACCCTATCAGCGGTAGTCGATTATGACTCTGAAGTCTGTGAAGGTATTGCCATCAAAAAAGAAAGTTGAATAGCGCCACTTCAACGTGAATGCGAAAGGGAGTTGATACTCGGATTTTTTTCTGCACTCAAACAGGACTAGACATTAAAAAGGAGAGAGGGCCTGCTGGAAGGAAGATGAAGAGGTAAAGGGAACGAACTCTGAGAATATCATATGATAACTACAATAACTTAATGCGGATGGCGGAAAGAAAAAAAATATTCGAACTCAGAAGGAAATTAAGTATTAGAGAGAAATAGATTGCTTGTAATAAAATGTTAGCCTAAGTAGAAAACCTGGTTTAAATCAACCAATAGTTAAATCACTGTGTATCGACTAGTAGAGGGACCAATACGAATCTGCCAGCTGCCTATTACTCGTGCATTTTCCTTTTTGGCTATGTTTCAATGGAAGTTGACGATACCGGATAGAGAGATGACTGCTTAGCTGGCGCGAGCTCGCACTATCTATCGGTCGCACAATTTATTTAAAACCTGAATTTAAATATCTCGTTCCAGTATTGTGTAAGATGTGAATTTATAGTTGATCCTTTTCGAAGAACACGATGCTCATAACTACACAATTGCAAGAGAATTTCTAATATTTATGGTATACTATTACTTTAAGGTCCGTGTCTATGTCAAGTTGACTTCGAATTAAACATCAACGGGAATTAACCTCGTAGTAAGTTACTCAACACGGGCAAAGTTGTCGCACGCCGTTAAATCTCCTTCGATAATCCTTGGAACAGCTGGACTACAGCTGCAGGAAAGTCATGATAATAGGACAAAAAAAAAACAATTCGTATACGCCTGAGACAAATGTTTCGTTTGGTTTTCAAGCGTACGTACATATGCATAGGTATATATGTGCGGTCGGTGCATTATAAACGCTTCCGAACGCAATGGCTCTCTCAAGGGACCGGTACGTCACACGTTTTCACGTTTCAATCCCCCTCAGGATATTTCGGTTGGTAGTAGATCCTTGAAATTAGTTAGAGATTCGTGCCAAATAACTTGAACGAATTTGATATTTCTCTATCTATGCGCTCTATTGCTACACAAATATTAGGCTTGTTAGAATGTTACGAACTTGTGTTTTCCCTTGTGTTTCCCGAGCCAATGATTCCGTCCGGTCGCATGGCTTGCCCACAGCCTCAATGAATTCTTTCCAAGAGGCTGCTTCCTGCTTTCATATCGAAGTGTCAATTCAGGCACGAGTAGACTATTTCTTAGAGGCAACGATGCATTTTGAATCCCCAGTAGAAGTTATTTAGAAGGCCCCCAGTGTGGCATAGTTTTCCTTCGTTTGGTGAACATTCGATCAAAAACAATAGGAGAATTTTAATACAATCTGAGGCAAAAATCAGACGTTGTACCTTCAATTCTAATTCACGTAGTTGGTCTAACAATACGAATATGGATACTTGCTGTTCAGGCAGTGAGTTCCAGATGCCCAGATTGGTTGACCATAGCCAGCGTAATAGTATTCTCGGATAACTGTTCAGTGTACCAACGAATATGCCGAATCCTTCCTTGTTAGTCGGAACAAACCTTGCATCGCTGACAAAGGACGACGAATCGTTAATTAGTTAGACGTAATTTGCTGATTCATCTTTATTACCGATATTTTCAAATGAAATTTAATTTCGTCGACGGCTTATTCAGAGTCGCATTTATTCACGGTTTATTCAGAGCTTCTGAATAAACGTATACATTTTATATAATCGACGTGAATAGAGAGCGTCAACGTTTATGCGGAGCTTTTTTTTTTTCGTGGAAAACTCGCCCTTTGTCCTGGTATCTACTCTTTGACGCGCATCATCTTCCTAGTAGGACTGAACAATGTGACTCCGTCGACGCAGCCTGGTGGTACCATAGTCTATCTAGCAAAAATGACAGGGTAGCATGGTGATACCGTTTAGAAATCTCATGTACGCGTCAGACAAATTACTTTTAGTGGGAAGTTTTAACGTCCTAGTTGGCCTCAAGGATAATACTTTAGGCTGACACAATTCCTTAAGTAATTCGTAAGTGAGTGACTAAGGAGCATTTTGTAAGGTCGCTTATAGCTGGATATACAAGCTTTCTATCGTTATTAAAATTTGCAGCGAAGTTCAACAGCCTTCCTAATTCGGAAATTTATTCCGATTTATTTATTTATTTATTAGATGTTTCTTAAGAGTGACAGAGATGGCTGCCACGAGAGCTTGATACAAAAAGCAAAGATGATGATGATGAACGTCAAAAGCCACGTCTTACCGACACAGCATCAGTTGATCTGAAAATCAGTTGAAACAAATAGATATTTCGAGAGATACAAATATATAGAAACAAAAATCGATAGCTTGAATATCATGAAAATAATCGTATAAATGTCATAGAAAAAGCTCTAAGTTCCCATTTCCTACTGCTATAAAAATATTCGATCTTGAAACAAAATCTTTTTTAGCGAGAAAAGTAACGCCGGTCAGCCGCTTATACATTTGTAGCACAGGCCTAAGGAAATCAAATAATCACTGAACAAGGCCGTCGAGGAAAAGCCGGTTTGGTTTAATCAACTAAATAATACGCTTTATATTTCTCACACCTGAGAGAACTTTCAACATATGAATTACGTAACGCAGTAATTGGACAGTTAGTACGGATACCCGATGAGTCCAGATCTGATAACGGAATAGATCACAATTATTTAATTCGTTTCTGTAGAGACGATACAATCGGAATACCTAACCAAGCTAATCTGATTCTGTAGAGCTTTTTTGTTATGTTGATAAAATGCACTTCCCTATGAAGAGTGTAGCAGCCTCAGCAGTCTCTTGGCAGCTTTAAACGTAAAAAAATACGGTGCCCTCGACAAGAAAAGACATTGCCAACTTCGCAGAATATTGATTTCCACAGATTCAATGAATCGTAGTCAACGGATTTCCCAGCTCGGTTCCTTCAATATTCAACTTGATCTTCAGTTCCGCCAAAATGACGTATTTCTTAGGTGTCCTTGGCGGCCGATTTCAAATATGAGCATGCTTAACGAATTTAAGTGACAGATCATTCCAACCTTAATTAGTGTTTTTGAGTTAGCCTGAAACCTTTCGCCTTGTCTATCATTATTTTATCATATCCAACATTATAGTGTATTTATTGTCGAACATTCTATCGAATATAAAATTATTCGCTGAGACAGTGTCGCGTCAACCAACATATTGCACCGATAGGCTAAGGCTCGTCTAGATGTAAGGGCCGAAGGCACGCTTCTCTCTTATTCTTCGATTGTTAACAATAGCCGGTCACGCATCGACGACTCCTCGGCTATTTTTCTTGACGTTTCATTATTTCGACAATAATCGACCATTGTCACGTCCTTTTTTTGGTTCCGCTGTGATTTACCACTCATTTGGCGCTGTCTTAGAAGTGACGTGCTTACGAGCTCTGCATGACAATATCGGCTGTAAAAAAAAAGCCCATAAATTGAAGTCAACGAAAGTACGTCTCGCAAAAGTGTACGACGATATATTGCCCCTTGGGCGGTTTATGGATTACGACGAACGATCTTTGAATTGTTACAGTTCTCGAAACGATCTAACGCTATTTCTTAGGCTTGTGTAACATATATGTTTCAATTAAATTACTGGGTTTTCCCAAAGCAGAGCATCTGGATTTTAATTATGTTGGAGACAAACTGAATATTTACATGTTTAAGATTTATGTTGTGCAGTCCGACTAGTTTAGAACACTTTTGATCGGATTTGGTAAAAAATTACCTAAACTAATCATTATGTTAGTAACCACCTGTGTCTATTGATTCGCAGATCGAAAATGGCCTATGCGCCGCGATCGCTGTGATTTGAATTTCGCGGGCTGGAACAGTTGACTATTTCTGGTGGGCGAGAGAAGATTTTATAAGAATCAAAGTTCCTCTTTTCCATAGAGTATAACGATAACTAGAGTATGCTCTACTTCTTTGGACAATTTGTTCGGTAATCGTTACCAGCTTCCTAGTGATTCGTATTAAAAATTTGTCCGCATTCAAAGTTTAATAAACTAAATTATAAATTATAATTTTCAAAAAAAAAAGCATAACTTTTCATTCATGTTTATGCAGATTTTTTTACATAAAAAAAAAAAGATTAAATATTTCTAAAGTGGAGCGAAGAAAAAATTGGGTAACGGACGACTCAGTAAAATAAAATCATTTTAACCAGATAGCTGTAACAAGACCATTGAATTAGTACAACTAGGTCTTAGAGGAACTGGAGTTGACCGGTTAACTTCAAAGTCCTTCATTCAGATATAGATCATTTAAGAAAAAGTGTGATACCAATAAAACGTTACGGAATTTTACAGGACACAGACTGACATAAATACTGACACAAGACAATAACTTAATTACTGAAGTCCAGTGCGATGCACGTGTTAACTGCAAACCAATAATACAGAACAGGATAGCCGCAATGGAATTATTAGGTCTAATCCAAGCTAGGATTCGTGCGAGGTTTAAATGATTCGAGTCCGCAATTCTGTTCCGCTATTAGTAAAATAAGTTATTTGAGTTCCACGTTCCACAGTTTTAGATGGCTGGCGATTTTCTCCAGCACAAGACGAACTGTGATTGCTACAGGTTTTAATCTTAGTTTACTTCAAATAATAATAAAGTTTAATAGACAAACGTGTTATTTATTGCACCTCAGTGCGATCGCCTAGTTACTTGTACCGTTTCTATTTTTTTTATGTGACGAATATTGCCTTTCCTTGCATTAATATTATATAAGCTACCACAACGCCACCTGTCGTATTTAATCAGTTCTTTCGTATCTGGCGCGTAGGTTGTAATCCTCCATGATGATTTTCGCATAAAAATTTCATTTGCTTCACATATGCTAGAAAACTTTCATTCGCAAACATTTGCTCTTTGTCGTCTTAGTCAGTTTCTCTCTACTTGGTGCGTATTGGATTAGACTCGTAACGCTAGCAGATAACCTAAGTCCTGGACGTCCGTAGGATTGAGCCCGTCCTTACCATAGCTTTAATTCGTTTTTCAGCGCGTTCGTCGCTCTCATCGAATCGTGACGACACAAGTCTTCTCACGTCGATCCTACGCTGTTTAAGTCAGGCTTATCCACGGGGCGGGGCAGAGGCTCTAATTCCTCCAGTAGCCTCGAGTCTCCCCGCTGTCCTGACATTCTTGCTAGCGAGATTCCGTCCGCCATTGAATTGATCTAGATTGCTTATTTTTCCGTGACGTGGGAAAGAATCGTACTGACAGAGTCCAAGAAGTTTTTTGCTGAGGGGTTTTAGCTTCTTACCTTTGACGAAGGGATCCGGCTTGTGTCTTCATGAACTGACGAATCGCTACAATCAACGCAAGCTTTTAAGAGGGAGAACTGAAAAAGGAACGAAGCGGGCATAGTGTGCGTCTTGTCATTTGGGCTTCGGCTAGGGCCTGTATGTTTAAGAAAATCAGTTTCGAAGAGTGCATTGGAAGCCATATCACGCGATCCCGCACGGCAGCGCCCTGTAACGTCGCCAATCATGTCCATAAAGGCTGTAAAGGTCGAGGCGGCCGGAGTTGCAGCGGGCTACTTACTGTGGTTCGATGGCAGGGAGGACCTGATGAAAACAGCAAACGGCATGGAACGAAACCTGCATCGCAAACTGAAATGTAGGCGGCCTAGAAGAGAGTAAGGACAGCACGTTTGACCGTATCAATGTCGCGTTGATCCTGAGTCATCGCCTTTGCCTGTGAAGCATGGTACTTGAGTCGACGGTGCGTGTAATCGGTTCGAAAGCAGAAGTACCTTGGAACTGAGCGGGTACTTCATGCGTACGCCAGCAATACTAGAGACAGCAAAGCAACGCTCTTTTCGCATTAAAAAAAATATACCCTCGCAGTCGGATCTTCTCTGTTCTAACTCAAGTAAACGTCACTAGGCGAATTTCATTATTCGAAGCTTAACAGTAGTATCGACAACGATGATGGCAATTGTTGGAGTCTAATAATCAAAACGGTTGTCTGAGCTAGGATACAATCCTGCGTCGTTACTTTTTTCCAATTGTACTATATGCCGGTGGAGATTTTCGAACGATTACTATCTACCCGGACCCGACATTTTATTTGTCCTCTATTCCGCTGTAGCCGCCTCGTTGCACTAACTCTGTAGCCTATGAAGAAGAGTTAAACCGCTGTGACTGAGACTTTACCTAACATGGTGTCATCATTTTGTTTCTATCATCAATTTAACATCATTTTGTTACCCTTTTAATGAGTAACACCATTTTTTATCTCGTCCTCTTATTGCAGTATACCCGTTTATTATACATGTTCAGTATGCGAGATAGTTATCCTTTTACATTCAGGTAATAAAGCTACGAACATTTTTTTCTCTGTTTAAAAGTTTATTGCTATCATTGCTTTAACAAATTCGCAGCGGATATCGAATAGAAAACAAGCCAAGGAATGTCAGCGTTGCCTAAGCTAGCTAAGAGTACGCTTTGCAGAGAAAAGAACCTGTCAGTTTCAAGTGATATACTCAATTCATTTGTCCGAGTCTAACATCTGGCCAGCCCGAAATGATAAAGGCTTACCAACGTACAAAAAAATCACATATAAATAAATAACTTACAATTCTTCACATAAGTTCAACGGCAAGCATAATTACATATATATATATATATATCAAAATGTGCCAGCAAATTAGTACGACGGAAGCGGCAGTACTTCAAATTCAATCCAGTGCGCCTGGTTCAGCTCAGAGACTCGTATGTAGGTTCTAGTACAGGGAAACTATTTGCTGTCCCAACGATTTTTAATTTCTACCGTTCTTTCCCAGTGCATTGGACTAGATTTTTTCTTAGTTGCGCAAGAACATATGGCAATTACGTTCGATCACTCCACGTTCGCATCCTGAATCTGGATAATTATTATTTTCGTTCTAGATTTTGACCAGGACAAGACATGTGCCAAAATATATTAATCATTACTATTGATTTTTTAGTGTTCAACACGAAACATTTCAGTCTAGCACTTCTGAATAGCAAGTCTTACCCACGCAAGAATAACCCACGATGGGCTTGTTTAGGAAGCGAGCTACTGCGTTTAGAATCTGTAGTACATACATGTATAGGCGAACGAACCCACGAAGCCGGGAAAAACGTAGAGGTACGCTCAAAAACGCACGTATTCCAGGTTGCAACCGCGCCATCGAGGAGCCGTAGACGTACCAATCGATACGCATTTATTCACTTACGATAGGTAGTTGCTGACGCTAATTATAGCGGCGTAGTAAGAAACTTATATATATATATATGCTGTATTTAGATGGTACTAC
Source organism: Varroa jacobsoni (assembly GCF_002532875.2). Taxonomy (NCBI): domain Eukaryota; kingdom Metazoa; phylum Arthropoda; class Arachnida; order Mesostigmata; family Varroidae; genus Varroa; species Varroa jacobsoni. Next base: position 17,263 of record NW_019212973.1, read on the forward strand.
TTTGGGATGCATTTAACGTGGAAATGAAGGCGGTCAACTTAAAAATAGGTGTTGGCTCAACAATACAAACATGCATCAAGTTTAGTGACTATTTTTTTTTTTTTTTATCATAACTTGAGAACTTCAGTTTGTTTAGACAGACAAACCAACAAGCACACAGGAAAACGATTATCGGTTCTCTACCGTCGATTGATGTAAGTTGTTTATTTACGTGAATCATAAGGTAAACGCTTACTTTTTGCCCAAAGTTAACTTTCCGTGTTCAACATCCGCCTTGAAGTCGGTAGAGATCAAGATTAAGCAAGTAACATCGCATAGCAACGAAAACATCAATCTCGTAGCGTGTAGCGTTTGAGTTTGCTCTCCGAGGTCGTTTGTTACATATTAACCTGTACTCTATGACATGTAATAATTTGTTCGTTCATCGTATAATAATTAAGCTTATATGTGCTACATTAGGCCGTTTGTACAGTTTAGATACATGACCAAGGCTAGGCAGAATCGCAGAGCAGAGCTGAACTTGACTAAGGGGTAATTATTTCCTAGTACACTTCATGCTTATCGAAACCGGCCAGCCGGTGAAATTGTTCAATGTAACAACACAAATTCAACAACAGAGAGCCGTCCTACATCTACTGCAATAGATTCATTAAAACTTTTTCTATTTGCTCCTATCTATCCGCATGTCTAACTCGTTCGATTGTAGTTCGCTAAAGGATATGTAGCTAGCCTCGTCCGTGAACTGCCTTCGGTCACGACTCTTCCTTTTTTTACGGTTAAATTGGAGTAAGCTCACCGATAAAAGCGGAAGAAACATTTTGTCTGTCATGTTGCTATGCGGTACGATCTGCCACGTTCGATACATGGGATTAGAAACAGAAGCAGACAGATGAAAAACAGGCCAACAACGAAAACAGAGACGGTGACTACAATGTTTACTATTTATCTAAGTGAAGCGTCACAAAAATTGCAATCAGATAAAATTAAGTTAGCCATTCGGTCTTCTCAGTCCGCTGTGAAGTTTTAATTGGGCTAAATCTGGTACAGATAGCGGTGTCGCTTTCTTTCAACTTAGCTGAATAACTTAACGTATCTCACCCCCCCCCCCCATCTGTATTCGTTTTGGCCATTAAAAAGATGACGTTTAAAAAAATGAAACACTCCATAGAAGCGTCGTTTGGCCGGCTTTCAATTTTATGTACTGGATATTAGGCTTATAGGTACGGCAATACGATTCAATAAAGCCGACATTATCGAGACATTTTAAATACGTGATGAAAAGCTCTTAACTCTACGATAAACATTAATCTATTGGATTCATATGTGTATAATCCGTTATGCTGTATGATGCTTTTAATCTGAACTGAATACCGTCTACACTGATTATCAGCCACAAATCAATTGAAGTTTTGCAACAATACGTTGTATAAGTTTTTCAAAAGTTCCAATATAGCGAAAGCTTCCCATAAAGAGAAATTAAGCCTAAAAATCAAGTACGTGGCAGGGTAGTGCATAGAAGTTCTCTTGGAAGTATACAGCTCTATAGCCACTACATATAGTTGCATATCTTAAGGAAACTGCAACAGCAAAATAGTTTTTTACGAAATCGTGACTTCGTTTCCTGTTTTCAAATAGCCTGGAGGCAAACAAATACCTAGGCCCCTCTTACTTACGCGGTTTCCAACTCCGGACGTAGAATTCTACCTGTTGACGTTACATCTATGACATATTGTCCTTCAAGACTACATTCCGTGAAAAACATGCGACGATCGCCAGTCCAACCGTAAATGCCGTACATGTGTAGGATTGCCGAATTTCGTCGCTACTCCCATTGAGACTCCAGTTAGCCGCCCGTGCAGAAATACCCATAAACGATCAAGAACAGAGGGAATAAAATAAGCGCCATGAACGATGACGACAGCAACCGATAGGTTCTTGCTCTTTTTGTCAACATTAGAATAAACAATGTAAATTCGGTAGACTCCAAAGCGAATTTCTGGGCGGTACCCACGGCCGGTGAAATAAATGGAGACCTGTCAATACATTTTCTTTGAATAAACTTCTAAACCGGAAGAAGGCGGGTAACGCGCATCTTTCTACCAATTCGTGAGGAGATATGTACGAGTACAGAGACGAGGTTCATCCACGGACGTTGAGACGACTTTGTGCGCGATGTCATGCGGCACAAAGCAGAGTCGTTCGTATATATGTCTAAACTTTTATATATATAGGCTTGCACGCATAAGTCGGATGCATTTGAGAGGTGGTCCGTTAATCATTTGGACGGCAGTGAGCCGCAGTAAGCGCTGCCGAAGGGCGCGACGTCAGGACATCCTTTAGGATGTTAGACGTTGATCGTTCACAGGGAGTGTTCATCGCCTAGAAAGCACATTCATATCCGGTAACTAGACAGCAAAAAACGTGACTGGATAGGTTGGTAACTACTCAAATAAATTCGCTACGCTTTCGTACCCCCCAAAACTAGTTGTAGTTGCGTACCAGAGGTAAGAAGCAGTGCGGAGCTTTTTAGAAACAAACCACATTCAAAGGCGAGCAGTATTTGTGTCCGTAAAATGTGTTATCCGCATTGCAAAGTGCCGTGCATATATATACGACATGCCTCGTATATCTGCAGTCGTATCCTTTTTTTCTTCAATGGACAGTGTTATATACTTAATTGCCTGTCAGTATCGGCGTGACTGATAATCGGCAGCGAGGCATAATATCTCACTCAGCTGGCGATGAGAATTGGCCGTAGGTTCTCGCTCTTGGGATGTTTTTTGTTTATAGAGTTCGTTAACTACATATAAATTGAGGAAGTTTAATGCAAACAAAGAGTCGAAACAGCTGAACGTTTAAATACACGATATTATTGCGGTACCGCTACCCAATACGCTCAGGTGAGGCCGGATAATGTATTTACCTATTTTAGGCATACGTGGTGGTTTAGGTTCGAATGCGGGCATAGACACGCTTCGTTTCGTATCTGGAGCTGACTGTTAAATGAAATATCTAACGGCAGTGTCGGATGGGAACAATTAGGCTGGGCCGAGTAATGCAGTGTACGTGCAGAGGGAATATTTAGCTCGTTGCATGGAACATGTGCATGTGTTATGCGCTTTTATAAAAAATAAAATCTATCCTCGCCTTAGAACGGAAAGGGTAGTTGGCTAGTGTCCGGTGTGTTTTCACTGCGGATCATCCATTAATAAATGTAAGTAAAGGTTGTTATATGTGTGTCGTGGTGTACGCCATCCGCGTATAGTGAAGACAGCCACTCCGATCCAATATTTTTACTTATAAATAAAAACACACTTTAACATTATATGATTCTGTATATTTATACGGCGTGACAGTAGTTCGTTAGTCATGATGACGAGAATATGTAGTAGACTACCCGTGAAGAGATGGTTTCGTTAATGTTCTTCGTTCGATTGCCATTGACCTGACACTGTTATTACTTCGATTCGATGAAGAACAGCGATTTCTTCCCATCCTGTTTGAGAAGAGATCCGCCTACCCAGACGGAAGGCTTGTGCTTAAACTTATGGAAGTCTTACCGACCATCTCATTCTGCGGTTTATGTTGTCGAGTTCAAAGGCAGCATTATAGAGGAGATGGGGATCACAAATACCTATCAAATTTTTAGCGTTATTACAGCTTGCTCTAATGTTGTATCCATTGACCTCCATCTGACCATCGCTTTTTAGGCAGCTGTGATATGCCACGACGCATGCGTTCGAAACAGAATGCTCAGAGGCTAGCGAGACGATCACTACAGCCGCTTTGGAGGCAAGCTTTGAAGCGCTGTAGGAAATCACATTGATAATGGTGATCTTGTGAACGGCTGGTAATGGTGGGTGGCTAGAGTAATCCTTGAGAAGGACAGATTTAGTGATTTCGCCATATATTGAATATCTCGACTAGAGGAGTAGATATTGCACGACCGGAAAGACGCTCATGAGCAACCGTAAACTGTATTTTGTACACAGTCGAAGTGTACACGACCCGCAGATGCAAAGTCTCATAGCATGTAGAAGCTCTATTCTCAAAGAACAAACAGCGGAATCAGATTTATTCAACGGCGTTTAGTTTGAGTTCAATTAAACACCGCTAAGGCCCAAACATTTTGTTTTTATTATTATTATCGAGTCTCCCAATTATAGTTGTCCCAACACTTAACATATAATAGGGAAAATTTTAAATTCCAATCTGCTTTTGCTATGCGCCACAACGAGCTCGACCATTAGACCTGTCAAGATCACGCACACTCAAAATTGAACAAAGTACTCGAAGAAACAGCATCTTCCACCGAAGTATCTTCCAATTTATGACCCAGCAGGACTCACGACAAATGTCATATCATTGACCTTCATTCATCCTGTATATTTCAGTGTTATCGTTTCCATGGAGTTTGTTAACCACCCCGCTTCTGATAGCCTGCCGCTAAATAGATCGTGAAATAAAAACATCAACCATACGGGCAGTCGCTCTCCAGCGGCGAGTTGTATGCGTTGCTTCTACCGTCTTGTCTTCGGGGTAGCGCGGCATTATCAGATGCATGATTGTCTATTTGGCTGTTGACTAAGCTTAGACTAGGTCTGTTTCCGGGTACAGTTGCTACTGTTATGGCTACCCCGCTACCCCGAGAGCTAAAAACATTGCTAGAGATCGTTGAAAGCGATGACAACACGATATTCGCCGACGTTCCCCAAACGACAGCACCGTGATCCGAAGCTTCTGTAGCCCCAGGAGAGGCCGATGAAGCCGATAGAAACGATCCGAAAAGCACTGGTTATGAAGGCAACTTGAGTTGCACAGAGTGTAAAGTAGCATATCAGCACTTCAACACTTCAGCACGAAGCTGAAAGGTTGTAAGAAAGCTCGATTCGGGAAAAGAGGCTAGCTGTCACGACCCGCTTGAAGCATGCTGTTTCCCTGGAGCGTTCTAATAGGCCGTATCCGTTTCAAAGCAATTATCTGATATATAGCATCGTTTCGTTTCATGGAACGACAATCATCAGCATTCAAGCTGACTCTTATATCCATGATTCGTTTTGCCTCTTTACCTGTTGACATCACCGGATGGCTGTCGCGTCACAGAGATGTGTGTAGGGCAAGCCGAAAGAGTTGCTGTCGAGTATAATTTGTTTGGGCTTTGTTAAAGTAGGTTAAATTTTTCATCCTTTGAAGCGTCCGGTGTAAGACCCAAGCTGTGCTTCAATGTGACTCGTGGCCTGTTTGCTTATGCCGCATTTACCTTGACGGTCTGCGTGGCCAAAAGTAGCCTCAGAGGGAGAGAGAAATAAAGAGAGATTAAATTAGACTTCCTAACTTAATACCCGATCTCTTCCTATCGACTGTGAAACGACACTTTGGAAACGGGGGACCTTTAAGTCAATTCAGGTAATCCATAAGAGACGACCTTCATTACCGATATCTTTCAATCTTGCGCTTACTGTTGCCCGGTTCAAGGACGATCTTCATTCAGTTTCAGGCACAAGACAAGTAGTTCCCATCGGTAGAGACACGACATGACAGAGGTCGACAGTTGACGCCGAACGTTTTCGTGCATATTAGCGGTGATTCCGTACGGTGCTATTTTGTCGTTTCTGCTACGTACAGAGCCTGCAACTTTTGCCACATGCTTCTTTATCTACTTTTTGTTTATTGCTATTAATATTAAGCTCAATAGGCGTATTCCTGATTACTTGCAGTTTATTTGAGTCCTAAATATGTTGATCTTTACGTCTGATTCTTTTGGCGTAATTTAGGATAGCGTTAAGCGGCTGGCCTTTCTCAAATAATGTGTATCATTCTCTCAACAAATGAAATAAGGAAATGAAAAGGGATACGTAACGGACGCTGCCTATATACGTAAACATGAAGGCGCATAATTATGTCGTGTTGTGAGCTATCACGTAGAGCGATTTGAGGTGGACTGTCATCATATGCTACGCGTGCATTCACTGAGATAAAACTAATTTACTACCCTGACCGGGGACTGGCAGCTCAACGGGCTAGATTAAAAAAATTAAGTGACTGATTTTGCAATATATAGAAAAGTTTAAATACTGTATACACAAGAGTATACGAAATTGGGGATTTTGATGTTATTGGATTTTTATTCTCGTTCATAATTGAAATCTTGAAACCCATACGGGATTAGCGCGACACCCGACTATGACGCTTCCAATTGATTATTTTGCTCTAGAAGTATGAGGTTTTGTTAAGTTCTCTCCAAGCAAATACTAAATTTTAGTAATTTTCAGTGCAAAAGTAATAAATTTATCAACTTGTTGTCGATACTGGTGACGTAATATCTTTATAATTTATCTATAGAGATTTGCCTAAAAGAGCGGTTCAGACCCGCCTGCCTGCGCATTAAGTAACTTGATCTGAATTAAAAAACAGAACAAGCCTCTCTCTCTGTGTGTCTCCACGTGCTGTGGAATCAGTGAGCAGGCGCCCTTGAATCAAAATTTTCATCCAGACGCTTTTCATACGTTTTTCTTCTTGCTTTCAAGAACCAATTTATTTCGTTTGAACGTTTAAACGATACTGTGGCACTTACTGGTTTGCGAGGGCAGTCGATGCGGTGGTTCAGTAGCCTCTGATTGAAAAGGACCCGGGAACCTGTAATTCAAGCCCTAAAGATGACGCATACTAAACAGCCTGTGTCAATGAAGGAAGTTAATCTTCGTTACTGCAGTGACCTCGCACAGCTTTTTTCTTTCAATGTAAAAGTCATCCTTAGACACGTTTGCTTTGAACGATTTTCGTAATGAAATGAAAATCAAGTTTCGTGCTTGTACTTGTCCTAGACTCATTCTCGATCCATTGCGTCGAATAGGGCAGCTGTTAGACGCCTTAGGTAAGGTACGACCAGCAACGCCGAGGCAAATAAAAGAAAAAAAAAAGGCGTAAGTCAAACATTATCATTCACCTGCCAGCGATTTTCCCTAGACTGTCATCGAAGCTCTCTCTACCCTTGCATATCTTCATGAGGCGTGTCGGCAAGGGTCTTCGGCGGATTTCTCCAAAAAACTTTGCTAGCCGGTGTCATCACAATAAATGTGTCTTCGTCTAACTATTTCTTCAGCTACAACGATTTAAGAGATTACGTTTCTATTTAAACGTAGCAGTGTGGGAATTGAGGATATGCCTCGAAGTTGTTGCTTCAGATTCGTTCGGCGGGGAGCCATAATAAGACGACGACACTTCTACGGTATGCATAGGATGTCGGGTGCCCATTTAAAAGTATATAAAGGAACTTTTTATCTACTGCCTTACCGAGATGTTTACTACAATAATTTCGTTGAAAAAATATACCTCTATATGTACATATATATATATATATAAGGTTGCTCAACTTGACACATTTTAATTATTTAAATCTTTCCATAGCCTGAGTAAATAAAGTATATGTCATTAGTGTTTATGACAGTTTGTTATGTAGATGATAATCTCGCACGTCTGGAAGTATGGGGTACGAGAATCTACGAAAGTAATTTCGACCTAACGTTGAGATTTGAATAATTTTCCGTTGTCGCCATTTCGGTAAAAAAAAAACGATAATCTGTGGGTGTGGTGTTGGGCATGTATGATCAATGACAGAGAGAGCTTCTAACTAACTGCAACTTTCAACCGTGATTTTTTCGAGTTTTTGCAACGTAAGGTCGAAAGTTGTCACGTAATAGAAGCGATTGATTTCTATTTACTAATCTTGGCGACCTAATCCGAACTGTTTTTCCTTATCTTTTCCAGTTGTTGAAACGACGTTTCGGACGCAATCGATGAACCGGGAACTGTAATTTATAAAGTTCACCAAAGTAGGTCTTGTAAACCTTTGAGCTGTACATTTGCTTTTGGTTGTTGCCGGTTCACTTGTATCCATTGGGTCGTATAACTATCTACTGTTATCGTAAGGGAGACTGTTTTTCATTATAACTCACGATTCGACCTCGGAATGAGTTATAATGTAACGTAACAGCGAAGAAAGGCACCCATTTGCTCTATTGATTAATTAGACCGAGGTGAACAAGTGTGATATCTTTATTTAACCTTAATACCGGCTCCTGTGACCTCTGAGATGGTCTCGGCTCCCACCACAACTCTAAACTTTTTGTTCTTTGCTTTCGCAGGGCGTCGTCTACCTAGTTTTCGACTCTAACTACTCAGTTTTCTTTATTTTCGGCGGATGCATAATATTTATGGTAGCAGATTGTTTACAGAATACAAGATCGATACGGTGAGCTATCTCTGCCGTCGTATTTTCAAGATTCGTAAGCCACTGGATTTTTTTTTTGTTTCCCATGTCTCAGTACAACTCACCCGCTAAAATTCCGAGTGACTGTGTATCTGAACGAACAATCACAGCTTTGAAAAAATACGAAAAAAAAAACGGAAGAAAAGTGAGATATAAAATAAATTTGCTGTCACAATTCGGACACGAAAGTCTAACGTAAAGGTTTATAAATCGATAGTTATATAACATGTGGATGCGGTTTCTCATAGTGAACCCTGTTAGAAGGCATTAGGTCGTTCGGGTTGAGGAGATGTTTATCTTCGTGCACGCTATACATAGTTATAAATCAGCGATGATAAAGTATATCACCTGAATCATAAAATTCCAAAAAGCCGTTATCCAATATTTTTACACCAGGAGATTTACATAGAAGCACAAATTAGAAGGCGTGCGTTAAAATTCGCTCTATTACTACCGGTAATACAAGCCATAGTTGGTGGAAATTACGAGATTGCCCGAATGAGACTCGAACACCGAAGGACAGAAAACGAATTGTCCGATCAGTGTTCTATAGTGAGGTCTCATTGATTAGAGACCAAAGCCACTCATGCGTAGCATCCTTATCAGTTATTTTGTAGTAATAGAAGTTGACATGCGCTGTATGTGACATAAGCAGATATGTCAACATGTCTCGTTGTTGAACCGGCAAAAGTCGTCTTGGTTAAGCTGAAGATGGCACTTGGTTCAAAGAGGAAGAGCGCGTGAAACCCGATGCACGTTATTCAGTCTGCTCGATATTGAGAAGGGATGAAGGGGGTGGACATTGTATTCCCGCCGTCTTATTTGTATTAAACTTTTCGGTGGTGCGTTTCGAGATGCATCTCATTCACTCCATCGCCACGGTATGTCCTAAATTTCGCATTGTACTGTACAAAAAAAAACGGTGTAACTAGTTATCGAAGACCGTTACATAAGGACAGACCCCTTCACCTGCCGTCTATGGCGCGTTAATTTAAACGTCGAGAATTGTCGGCCAATCACTGCCCATCCCATCATTGTCTGGTGCGAGCGCAGCAAACCTAGCAATACCGCGCCATGTAATCATGATCTAGAATTGCCCGACCCCACATTAATTTTCATTTGGAACAAGTCATAACGTTTAGTCAAGACATTCTAATTCTTGAAAAGAAACAACGTATGCCTGTTATGATCATCTAACAACTAAGACCAGTTGAAATACCCCTATTAAGTTTCTCTGCTTTCAGACAATATAGATAGACATAATGTCCTAAGAGCTTTAGATCAAAGTCATACGAGGAAGAAATTGCTACGTGCGCAATCGATATCGTTCCGTTCGGCAAAAAAGAAATCTTTAACCCGATCCTGGGGATCATTATAGGTTAATATTGCTGGTATCTTGCTTGGGCGTTTATTAGATCTTTCCTGGTACGGTACACATAAATGGTACACAGCCCGTTGTTTCCATATATCAATATTTGTCTAATACGATTTAGCGTGAATTGTCGAACCCTCTCAAGATCTCAAGGCTGATCTTAGTCTCAGGTCTCCCCCCGATTCGAATCATGCCATCGCATCCTGCTTGCTGTGCATTGTTCTATCATTTCGTTCGCATTGTATGTGATAATCTGATAAGGACAAGGTTTTTTCGGTATTTGTCCAAGTATAGGCATCGAAAGGAATCTCGTTATTATGCCTGTAGTGGCCCAGTGTCCCGCTGTGTTTGGCCTACTGATCTTGCAAATTTGAGAACCTTCGTTCCTGTAGCCGACAGCCCTCAGGTTTCTTACCGGAAGACATGACCCGTCTAAATAACTCGTTGTACGCCTCGGTCTATACATGCGGTTTTGGCGCCTTATGCAGCCATACGTGCCATTGTGCTAAATTAAGAGCAAGACAAAAATCTCAGTGGTCTTAACCCACAGCCTTAGCAAAGCCTGGCACAGATCCTTGAAGGCCTTCCGCTGCTCTGACATCCTATTCGCCTTGGCTTTCGTAGATGTCCTTTTTCGGACGGCGAATCTACATGAGCACGTACTCATTATTCGATGTAGCACTCACGGTCCGCTCCATACGGATGAACAGTTAATTTTCTATGATTTTTAGTAACTTATAACTTGGTTTAATGCCGTACCGAAAAGCCGCTCGAAAGAGATAAGCATCAAACGATACCTAAAAAAATCTGTGTTAGCGTTAGAAAACAATGTTGAATGAAAAGGGCAATGGAAAGACAAACATGGTTCAACAAGAAGTATGATTCAAATACTACTAGGGGACCGGCGGACACTATTTGTCGGTAGTATCAAAATTCGTACCGTGGGTTTTTTGTCGTCAACACTGCTCCTTATACGCATAATGTTACGCAATCTAAATACACGATGAACGCAAAGATCGTCCACAATACGACGAAGTATCTCTATATAGAAATTGAAATAGAGATTCAACTTTCAACGAATACTAGTACTGTTCATTACCGTTCCCTAACAAGAATGAAAATTACATTTGTAGACGATTGTTGCACTACAGAGTTTACATCCGTTTTAAGCAACTGAGGCAGCATCTGACTTGATTACGAAGTTATGATCTCGACCAGCTCTGTCAAATGGAGAGTGTTGGAACGTTACAATGGTAACTTCTATTATTAGTAGCTAACACCTTACATTAAACCACCCAGACAACAACGTAAACATCCCAGATATACCCCCAACATATGTGACTTGTTTAGTCGAAGTTGACGAAACCTGCACAGGTCCCGGATGTAACTCGTCGATTATATTAGATAAACGGGACGCTGGATACCGATTTCATTGTAATTTAACTCTGCTCATTGAACTAATGGGTATTAAGCGTTCGTTGCATCACCACTGGGTTTATGAGACTTGTTCGTAGTTGAGGGGGTAGTCCTTGTACCCACGATGACTTGCAGACATGAGAGATAGTTTAGGTTTGAGATCGGACGTAGACGCACTCGATTTCTTGCCGTCTGAAGCATTGTGCAAGTAAGCCATTATAGGATGGATAACTTGAAGCATTTATTATGATTTTGTAATGTTCCACTGTTTCATATCTGAAATGATAACTTTCCACTAGAAATGAAGTGAGCCAATTTCTACTAGAAATAAGTAAATGTACGCAAAAAATTGAACTAAATCATAAAGGTATTTAGAGTTAAGTGCAATGAAAAATATAGCACTGAAACAATACCTTTATCTACTTTCTTTTAATTTTTTTTATTTTACTAGATAATTAGTAGTTCCTATATCCTTTTTTTTCTATAAATATTTCTACATTATTCTCTATGTCGTTGTTTGTTACTGTACAAAAATGTATTAAATAAATGAATTGAAAAATACTATATAGCATTTAATAATTGTTTGGCCGAGCGAAAGAGGCAAGATGAAGAAAAAATACAGGGTTTTTCCGATCTCGGCCAATCAGCCGGTACCGCATCGAGGTAAAAACAGGCTTCGCGTATCGAGAGCTTCTCTAGCTTCAACTTAAACAACTTAAACCAAGCCGTCTGAAAGTCTTTCGTTACCTCAATTGTATGCGTAAACTAGAGGGCGTTTAGGAAGTGGGAGATTAATTAGCCCGCAAATTTCAAAAGATTGGAAGAGATAGAACTACAAATAGACTTCATATTAAAACTACGAAAGGGAGTTATTTCAAAAGCAATCTAAATAAATTTGTTCTAAAGAGTAAAAACATCCTTAGTTTTTGGAATCGCCGTAATTGATATCGATTAAAATCTGAGAAACCTACCATTTTTTCATTCGCTTAAAAAAATGTATCTGCAAGGAAAAAGGTACTCTTATTTATATTTAGCTAATTTTTCGAAGGACTGCGCGACTCTCTAAACAATCTTTTCGCAATAATTCACGATACAAAAATATATAACTGTCTGTTCAGTTAAGTAGCAAAGTGCGTCCTTTGTGCTAAAAACAGGGGGATAGCGCTGCCAAAAATAGCCTTAATTATCCCCGTCGCTCGTTAAAATATAGTTAAGATTCCTAACTTCCGATAATATCATGCAAAGATAGATAAATATACCTGTGTCGCAATTTGAAGCTAAATGTATATGGATAGTCAAAGAAAGGGAATTTAAGCGATAATGTGCAACACTGTAAATAACCGTGTCTCTTGTCTGTATAAATGTAGCACAGACCTATTTTTATTGTCAAAATAAAACGCTATACAGTTGAGGACATTTCGAACTATTGAATGATGCTTAGCTAATAGCTAGAAGCCTGTTTCACGTTCTCTTGCATATTCTAGGGTATATAATACGTATATTGCTATAGGCGGAAATGTACACATATGACTAGCTACCAGTTTAGACGCGTGTAGGGCATAAGAACCCTAGCGGCTTGCCGCGATGTTTTTGGCCTCTGTCCAACGACATATACATATATATTTCGTATTTTAAAAGTATGAAGCGATGGACTTAAAAAAATGAAATTAAATAATAACTGTTTAGTAAATTGCTTATAGGCAATACGACGACGTTGTATTCATTAAGCGACGAAAATTTATGTGGCCTTTAAAATATTCAGCAGAGCTGTTTGATCACTTCGAAGAGGACGAAGAAGAAGGTGGAGTTCCTGAAACGCTAAACTCTGGGGGTCGTGGTGCTTGAATCATTGTCCTTTACGTACGAACCTTTTGCTGCGTTAACCTCCACTAATGAGAGACCGGCCAGAAAAGCAACGGTGGCACTTTCATTTGCACTAATTGTTATTAGTTAGAGGTATGTACGCCGTAGTAACAAGCGTCGTCTGCTGCAAAACGATAAAGAAAACTCCTTTTTTCCGCTCAACGCTGCAGACGGAAGGAACACAATGCGACCAGACGGAGCAGCCCGTTCGCTATTTATAATGTCGTCATTAACTTTCCTCATTGAGGGATGGGCGCTACTTAAAATCTATGTAAAAGGTCGACTGGATGCCAATATGCAAATGTACCTTCTCCTGCAGCTGCGGCCTCTTTACTCTTCGAGCCTTATTCACTCGAGTCGACACCAATGTAAGACAATGGGCGGTCAGAGACTAACCAGCTAAGTGCGTAGGACGTAGACTGTCCTGCTGAACACGGCGTTGTGTACCCCGCAAAAGGGCAGATAGTGGAACAACCCTTCACATCTAATGACAGCTATGGGCAGCTTCAAGCCACCTTAACTGAGAAATCTGATCGCATCAGAAGCCGCCTTGACTTTATATATATATATATATATATATAGTCGGAATGGCAAGAATAAGATAGCATTAAGAGGCCTTAATAGCTTTGTTCGTGTTACTGCTGAGATAATCAGCCAACAGACATTGAAAGCAGTCGCTTAATTGCAAACGTCAGCTTGTAGAGGTGCGAGGAAAAAGTTTCGGGACAGTGAGCAAGTAAGCGTATGAAGGAAATCGGCGTTGAAACTGGCCGCAATTCCAAAAAAACATCGCATCAAAAAACACATACGGCTTATCGAAAACTGGTCGTTATGAAACAAGCCAGGCCGAAACGGTAATTTCACGAGCATGAAATAATGACCTGCCGTCTAGAGGCATGTCCTATTTCGTTCTGCGAAGTGATGCTTCTTTTAAATTGATAGATAATAAAATTGCATAATTTTTTTACCATGTTTTTTTCTTGTTAACTTAGGAAGATACGTACATATCGAAGTTACGCGAACCCCTTAAAGCTTGCTTCCCAAATAGTACGATCAGATCTAACTGAACTAGATGTGCTAGCCGAAACCGGATCTAGCTACAAAAGGTAGGGTAAGGCAAGCCACATTGCCTCGACATCACCGTGTTATAACTATACTGTCGTATCGGACCTGAATATATGCTAGAGCCATTAATGATAATCATCAACTACTAACGAAGTTGTATTTTTCAACGCTAGCGGCTATGCATCAACCAAATCAATAAGATAAGTATTGGTTCATCTAATATTAGCAAAACGTTTCATAAAAAGGAAAACGTATCAATCGATCGTAAAGTATAGGCGTCGTTATAGTCAGCAATCTTTGGATGATTCAAATGACGCAGACCCACTCTGATCCGGTTAACCGGCGTCTCGTAGACCCTTTTACTCCAACTTTTAGCCTATATATACATACATACTGAATGAAGCAGTCAAGCAATTAATTCCACCAAACAATTGCATGCGCCAGTAACGGGCATATCCATACTTGCTGTGTCTGGTACTAAATAAAATGGCGAAAAGCAATTTTTTGTATTTGAGCAAAGACTAGGTATTATCCAACGTGTGTTACACGAGACAAACCTCCCTATAGTTATATATTGTAGATATTACTGTATTATATATATAGTACAGTTCTTTTTTGTTGGGTTGACGGCCATGATCAGTTTTTATGCGGCTTCTGAAAAACCTGAGGCCAATTTCTAGGAGAAGAGTCGGAAGGTGCTATGTAGAAGTTAGATTTATAGGGCTTGAAGGTAGCTTAAAAAACCATTTTCGATAAACCTTCATTTTTTTCATACAGAAACTGACAGCTATGTTGATGAGCATGAGAATATCAATGGCCAGTTATGTTGTCTGAAGAAGCTTTAACGGTTGATCTTGGAGATTTTGCACTTTCTGTACTTATTAGCTATTCCGAACCATTGTATTTTTGGAATCTTTGGGACTCTATGAACTATGGGACTGAATTCAGCTCGAATTCTTGTATGTAGCATGTTGAAACAAACGTTAAACGAGTTCGGGTCTATGATCGCTCGATACACATTTACTACTAAAATATTATTTATGAATTAAACAATTGTAAATTATTAGAATTAAATATTTAATTGCGGCGGGTAATAGTTATGTAACATAAGCATGACCCTCCGGTATGATACATGCAACGTACAATAAAGATATCTGTTCTTGGTTAGATACAAATTTATAAACAGCATATAAGGAAAAATCCAGACTAAATATATCTATATAGAGATATATACTTAAAGCTAAGTAAATTTATGCATATAATACAAAACGGTACTTGCTTGATAATCTTATTCGACTAAACGCTCTTCTGGTCCTTTACCTGTAAAGCACTAAACTTCACGAAGGCCCAGCCAATGCTTTTATTTGCTTACCTGAGAAAAATCGCAAGGCACCAGCGCGCTAATGCGGTGATTCACTATCAACAATTCAAAGAGTCGTGCATCACTCGCTCGACAAACTACCGTTATTCTGTTCTTGTCGAGAGCGGCTTTGGCCTGAAATCTTTTTAAGCTCTTACAGGGGTATCCGCCCTGTACAAGGGACCTCGAAGTAGCGAGATTTCAGCGATTTGCTATCGCCGCGGGTATAAAAGCGACGCCGTTGTATTTTAAGAATATAATCCCCTACAGATCCTTCATACACATTTTCTGGTTTCAGCTAAACGTGCGATGTAACTAGGGCATATAGCATGTACGCACTCACAGTGTACAAGAAAGGTCAACGCGAAAAAAAAACATATATGTTTTGTTTCAATAAGAGTATCTAATATTATTGTGTTTCCGGAATACATAGGTAATTGGTGGAGAACCGTTTATAGTATCATAAGGATGAGACGTGACACAGTTTAAAACACAATGAATATATCGTTTTCAACAATATATATATATATATATATATATATAAGCAACCTTATACAGGATTTTAGAATTCGGTGATCCTTGCTTGAAATTAAATTTAGCCTTTTTTTTGAATTCCAGCTTCCTCAGCTATAAACTTATCTAACAAGCAATGTTGGAATGATCCAATATTTTTATCTATATCAGCCCTTTATTGATTTGTCCCATCTCCTAACAACTTCTACGTAAGCGCCGTCGTATCCGAGTCATTGACTCATCTATGCCTATTTCTAAAATAGGCTTATCTCACAGCTTCCATGCCCACACGGTATCAACATATCCAAGGATTTTCGCTCCGAATTATCCTATCTAGCGGATGGCTGTCCAATGAACTTTTCTTCATTTTCGACTTCTGATTCACGTTATCTCTTTACTATTAAACTGTCGGGTCATAAGCGAGAAGGCTAGCCAACTTAAATTGACACCTATCCTTTTCTTGCGTCAACATTTTCTTTCGTGCGACTACAAACCTCTTGCAAAAAGCGATCATGCCCTTCGGTCAACAGCCGTCCTGCAATTAATGGCACGGGACAGACCGTTCCGTGAAGCGCTGACTTTTTGGGGTTATCGCGAAGGCCTGCCGACTTAGAATTGGAACATACCCTAGACAGAGCCCGATAGTAAAGCGCAGGCTAGAGCTCATGCGAGGAATGCGCATGTTCTAGGTTCAACACTGAAGTAGCACTTCGGGCCTTGGCAAAGGGCATCAATTCCTCGGCATGATATTGCCGACTTCGCAAGTGCAACTGCACAACAGCTTCGCTTTTAGTAATAGTGAGACCGTTCAGGCCGTCCGACCATAGCATGCGTGTGTCCAGGGGAAAATCCTGATCTTCTCAACGCTTTGACGAAGCCTCAGTTGCCCTTCAGCTCCGGACTTGTCCGTCGTAGTTGGCGTCTGTGAGTAAAGCGGGCTTATCCTCATTGTTGTGATAGTGATAAGAAATGCCTGAGGGAAAATCAAGTTCGTCTTCTATGATAATAACAGCGATCGCGACCTGGATTTGACTCTATAAAAAGAGCTAACGAACATTTTTCTCAAGGCTTAAAAGTCTACCTATGATCATCGTCCTATATATATATATATATATATATATATATATATATATATATAATTTGTGTCGTAGTTTTTTTGTCGTTTTAACTAAAATTTACACTGTAACTGGACCATTTAAGGTTGCGTTGTGATGGCGGTTATTTGATGATCCGTTAGCCGTTTAAAGTCTTCTATATTTAATGAGAAGAAAACGACGCGTTCAAGTGGCGATATATACGAACAGTATTTAAACTAAGCTTATAGTGAAACACGTATGCAATGGGAAACATTTAGATCTTCGTTATATACTAAGATAAGTCTACTAGAATATAATCGATACCGTTTTTGCCCTCATGTTGAGTGTATACAGAGCAATTACGCGAAGCCTCGGTGACAGCTACTACATAAAAGAAAGGCACATAGGTCATGTTCAATGCGGTTATATGCGGACGACAGTAACGCAATAAATTCGCGTGATACTTTCACATTGTACCGCAAGGACCTAATGAAAGCCTTGAAAGGAACGCTTCCCCTAATACACTGTTTGATGCATTTTAGAACCTAATTTCTATCCTAATATAAACCAACAAGCAAACGTATCTATGTATTTGAGACGATACTTCTATTTTTTTTTTTGTTATTGTTGATTATCGGTTAGGAGGGCCTCTGAGTTTTCCGCCTTCGAGGCACTTAAAATATCGCTTCGAAACTTTTGAATATCGCGACACGCGTCCGCCCGGCTTCGTGACCAGTCATCTTCTCCATGTCTTCATCGAGATCGCATTCCAAGAGAAACAATCTTCCTAAACAAATGACTGCAACCTTAAAACCACACAGCACGGTTCATGGAAAGTCTTCATCGAAAGCTTCACAAAGGTAAAATCCTGTCCATTGGCCCACATTTGAAGAATGATTAGTGACAACTTTTAAATATCTAACGATAGTATTGAATTATCACGCGACTACGCGAGGCTGAACCTGCTTGGCGTGTCTTAAACCCGAAACTTCTACGCTCTCGTCTGCTGCGAAGAATTCTTCTTGGAACATATATATTGGCCCTTTCAATCTAGCTCCATAAAGAACTGTGTTTAAGACTCTTTAGGAGCTTTTGTCTGACACTAGTACTATTGTGACTAACGTAACGCTATAACGTAACGGTAACTCTATAGATAATTGCACGGATAGCAGAGGAAGATGCGTAATCCGTTTAGTGTGAAAGACATCTCGAAGGTGCAACTTTGGTAGCTACGGTTTCAAGCAACAAGTGAATGCTTACGTGCGAAAAGCTGGCGGGCAGACACGAAAGCGTATCCGGAGTTTGCAAAATAACACAAAGGATTGTACATGCAAAAACAGCCAGCCAAATACCCGCTTTCATTTAGATGTAGCTTACAGAAGATTGGCATCGACTTAATTCGAACATCTCTATTAGGGTTGCACAAAAGATCATTTTGTTATATGGCTTACAGAAAAATAGACTTAAATCGGTGTCGGTAAAGAAAAAAAATAATTCTGTCTCTCCTTACAGACTATCTAGTTTTCGTTTGCACTATCTTTTAATTTTCATGATCACACGGCAGTCTTGTCCTTACTAGCAAAAATTTCGATCTCTTTGCCTCCATCAGCTCTATTCTTCCGGTAGAAAACAAATTTAATGTATAGCAAGAATAGTCAACATAAGTCAGCTCGTTTGCCCAACGCAGCATCATATTGAGAGATGACGAAGGTCTTGTGCCTACGATATAAATACACGTTCTAGTATGCGATTGTCCTGACCAACTGGCAGCTAGGTAGGTACTCCTCAATCTTGACCTACAATTTCCCGTTGAAGTAGTGGTGACAAACTGCTTGTTGCTTTGCGTACAGCTGTTTCAGGACAAAAACTAAATCTGCAATCAGATGCTGACCTATTTTTCCCTAAAGTATTTCTTTTGTTTTAAAACAATGGTCCGAATGCGAGCTCGGGCAACTAGCAGCGTTTGCTGGGGCAAAGGTCAACTACACCAAACGATTCTATCGTTGCCGCCACTTCTCAGTACAATTACTCTGAAATACGGAACCAACTAACCGTTGTCGTACCGTTGCTTGTTCCCTAATGTTATCGCTATCTTGTTGTTGGGAAGGGTTTGCCAACATACGACGGCCAATAAGCTGCCGATCAAACAATTTATCGCTACGGTATCCGCTGTCGGACATTAACTGGCTGAAGCGCTTACAGGCCAAGCGAAGAGGCGACGTGACGTGTATAACCTGAAACGCCTCCCGTCCTAAAGATAGGACTGTTGTTCCCTTCTGTACGAATCATTTGTTGGCTTAACGCTTATCACCATTCCACTGTTATTATAGCTGCTATTTAATACAGTTAGAGATTAACGATCTACAACAACGACGAAGCTCCGTTCCTGGCCGTCGAAAAAAAAAGGAATTTTATTATATTATTATTATTTTTTATTTTATTAAAAAAAATCAATTTCCATTTGCCTCGTACACAACTTAGTAATTACGAGGAAAACATAGCCAACCGTTGTCTCACTACTTATACGATTATTCTGTATCATGTAAAAAATTATCTTGACGTTAACCGTAGTAAAAGCCTATGCTGAACCGCCTCAAGAAGGTCAAAGGCCGAAGCTGGACAAGCGAGCCACTGTGCCCACGCGGTACTTTGCAGACCACCTAAAAGTAAGGCTGATAGGTCCAATTCATTTGGCTTCGCTATTTTTTTCCTATCAACGTCCCGGAAGCAATCCCGAAATCTTGTCTCAATTATTAGCAAGAATATCGATAAGGAGGTCGTGGGTAGACATAACAAGACTGCCGAAAAGATATAGGTAAGATGGAAGGGATGAACACAATTTTTTAAGAGGGTAGACGTTGGTTACTAAATAAACCTACCAGTAGACCGAAAATAGTATAAAGCGTATGTCCTCCTGTTAAAGTAGCATGTCAGCAGTGTCAGGTATTGGCTGCTTTTACAGGGGGAATTTCTTCTTTTTTATTTTAGTTTATGGAGTTTATGGAGGCCACTTTACCCTACATACTTGTTATGTTGCTTAGTAAGGTCACCTCACATGTAATAATTCATGAAGTAGGTACTCTCATCACGTATGGAACACTGTTTCTCCACTGTGGCATTTTCCAAAGTTTACAAAATTTCCACGTAGTAAATGATAATAATTAACACTCAACTGTTGTCATCATTACGCTCTCTCATTCATGATTGTCCTTAACGTATCGCTAATTATTCCGATCTAATCACTTCATCCGATGATTATTCCGATCTAATTCATACTGTAAACCTCAATCAGAAACAAAAAAACGTTACACAAATTAGTACTAAATAGGATATCCGAATTGCCAAGCAAAATGCTGTTCCTAACTGTTTTCTATCCATCTTCTCATTCGTAAACAGGTAGAAGGTACTCGTTAACATCCGTTTGCATAAGTTACGAGATTATTATTATACTTAATGCGAATGGCCCGCCTTTACCGTTGTCCAGGCCATACATTCGTATTCACGTACATAAATAGCTTGCTTTATCAACCGTGTTACTAGTACGATGCCTCTTCCGTCCAGCAGACTTACGGCCTTTGCGCGTTTCCACTCTAAGTAAAAGCAGTAACGCGGCTGAAATCTGGCGGTGGAACTGTAGTGATCTCAGCATAACTTGAATGTTCCAGTTTGCGAATTGCTTGAACACACAAACTCTCGATGGAGGATCTACAATCCATCATCAAACCGACAGCTTCGAATGACCCTCACCTGAATAGTACGTACTCCCGTTTCTGTGCCGTATTACGGTCAGTCGCTTTTTATTTTCTATTTACGCAGTCTATTTACAGTCTATTTACACTTGCATAAACCCCACAGCAGCCTACGTCTGCGATAGCTTCGTGACACGGGAATATTTTTCAACATCAGACAGTTACATGAAGGTACTATTCTGCCCGTTAGAAATACAACGACAATTAACATGGAGTTAGCGAATCAGTCGGATTTTTGAGTCGGATTAGATCGTGCCACACCGATAAATACCCCAGCACATACCCCAATCGGCAACAATGAACTCGCGTTGACGTCGAGTTGGGACTTTTGTGCTCTTGCCCCTTGAGTCACCACCACCCAGCCAAAAAGAATGACAACTGAAAATTACGTACCGTGAGGACTGGGTGTTATAATGAATACGAGGCATGCTTCCTGAGCTCGTTGAAGTTCATTGTTTGTGGACGATCATCATCCGATGGATAATTCGTGCGTATGACGATTCATACAGTTGCTGAAGACGATATAGATGGGCAGCTTTTAGTTTGTTATCTAATAGAAAAAACGATAATATCAAATGGAAAAAACTGCATGTATAATGTTATGCTGGGCTTTATGTGCTATATGAACATGGAGAAATTGTGATCTGCACAAGAAAAATTTATGTGCTCGAGATTCAATAATATTGCATAAATCTATATGTAATTACTTTTAGGATCTAAGGACCGCTGGACACTATGCACTGACATCGCTGATAGTAGTAGTAGTGTGATAAAAATAAAACTCAGACGAGTGTATCTGTGACTAGTCGTATAAATGGATGTCTTCGGTAGCTGTCGTTGAGTGAAAATCAAAAGGTTCCTGTACGATATATGTATTGTCTATATGTCACCCTGTTCAAAAATAAGCAACTCTGTTTCGACACCCATCCAGATCAGAGTCTTCCATACGACATCTGTACGATTTCCATAGCACTGCCTTTCACTGCCTCCTATCGTATTGCATTACGCAAAAGCGCCAAATGGTCAATATGACAGTAACACATCGAGTTTCTGCCTGAGTGCAAATTTCTGAGTACTCCTAAAGAGCGCCGTCAGGTTTGAGAGCGCGATAGAAGGACGTTACCCTATTGCTCAACAGGCTTTAACCGAGTTTTCTCTATTCGCGTAGCTATGGCAATGGGCGCGTCTACTATGAAAAGTGGCCGGCAGAGCCACAAGAGGACAGTAACGTTCGAAGCAATCATCGGTAAGGCAGATCGAGGTCAGCGACTGCTACTCTGCCGGATAGCGGGTTTAATCACGTGGAAGTATTATCGGGGAAAAGTTCATCAGTTTGCTTCTACCTTCGAGTTTGTTCGTGTTCGCAACACCCGGAAGCTTAGACGCAACCGCTACTTCACCCCCGGGGGATTAGGGTAGGATCTATGTTTCATTTTACCCCACTACCTTCACCTACCCGGCGTTCTTTTATGCATGAAAAGCTCTAGCTTAAATAGAAACTGTCCCTATAATCTGAGTATTTCGCGTGGCCGAGTGGAGGCTGACAAACGCTAGGTAGAGGCCCAGAGGGAACTAGGTCTGGCAGGCCCTAACAGAAATCCGCAACAGCCGTAAAAGCCTAAAATCGAACACCGAAAACCCGCGACTTCAAGCTGTTAGCATTTGTTTCATGCATAATTCATGGGAATCCAAGATACAACAGTAGCAATAGCGGCAGTACTGCTTCATGTAGCTATGTGACAAGCAAGCCACAGAAAGCTGAGTGGGCTCACATAAAGAAGGAAACAGACAGGTAGTGCCATTGATAAAGTATCAACTGTGCAATCCTTTGACCATAGCTTGTATGATGAGTTACTCTGTGCTTCGCGCACGCGAAGCAGTACTAGTGCGTTACCCCGAATGTAAGCTGTCGGTGGAGAAAAAGGAAAATTAATAGAAAAAAGGACGTATTTCCGATTGCCAACGACATCACGTAATTTTTACAACGAAATTTTTTGTATACTCTCTTACGTAAACAATAGCTGTACAAAAAAGTAGTTTACAAAGCAGGAATAAAAGCTGTACAAAGGAAAGTAACGTCCAAAATGACACGTTCTGGCTGATAGGATCAAGACGAACTCGTGGCAATCGCGAGAATCTGCTATGTGTATGGATATCGGAAACGAACTTATACATACGGCTGACACTGACGCAGCATAAATTAGATTATAGTACAATTGACTTAAGCTCGGCTACCGAATAGACAAGGTCGTTTCCTAGCGGGCAAAGCCCTTCTCATCGACCTAGTTTCTGGGCAGCGCTTAAGCCGCAGGATGTTCATTGCTACGTATATGACTTATTACATATATATATATGAACAAAGAAGGAAATAGATGATTCGGTAAACGACGAACTTAACAAGTCCCTCTAGTAATCATTTCCTAGTATGGTATTTATTTTTTTAGCGTTTTTTTTTACAGCGTTGTCATTTACCATTGGCTACTTGCTATCGAAGTTTTTCGTAGGCGTACGCCCTTATAGTAAACGGAATTATTATACATGGATAACTCAAAATGGCCTGTGAGCTTCTCCTGCTCGAATAGGAACTCGGAAAGTTCAAACACAAATCCCTCGGAACACTCGAAAATTCAAAACAGAAATCGGAATGTACTTGAAGTGTTCCCGTGAGCAGAAATAATGTTGGATTTCTGAAATGTTTATTGCCTTCTAAAAAAAAATGAGAAATAGTAGACGTCGGACGAGTGTATGCATTGGCATCTTCATGGCCATAACTATAATAATTCAAGTGTCCTAAGTTTCACGTATTTTCGAACGTAAAAAACTAGCTTAATATTCAGATAGAAAATAAGTAGAGTATTGGTGGCGCCAAATATATTAATAGTAATTATATGTGTATAAAATATTTTTCCATTAGAACAGAAAAAAACAGAGCACTCATCCGAATTACAGAAGTGGAGGTATGTTTCACGGACATGCTTTATCAAAGACCGTTGATCCTCCATGTCCAAATATTCATGTAAGATAGTACACTACGTAGGTAGGCTTTACATCTTTTGCTTTTTTACAACCCGGTACCTGATCGACGGCCTATATAAGGAATGGATGCAGTACGGAGTTTGTATTTACTCGAAAGCGTTTAAGGAATATTTTTTATAAGGGTGTTCTTTGTGTGAACGTACCATACCCTTTTTTTCTTGATGGTCAAAGGAGTGCAGTTTACCGTTTAACCTGGAGTTCCCTAGCGGCTGGCGGAACCAGTTTGTTGGAACGTATTTGTTTACCTGAACGTTGTATCGTTTCAAAGGCACTGCATCTGCACAGAAAGCTCTGTAAATCTATTGAAGTACACTTTATGTATAGTTACATATTGCGGTTACAGTAGCATCAGACATTTGCTTGCAAAGGCAAGTGGCCATTATAATAGTTGCTGAAGAAAAAAGCGTGTTGCTATTTGCCCAACGCTCCATTAGCCGACCTTAAAATGAATCGAATTTTATCCGATCTGAACGAATATCAATTGGGACGTTTAAAGTCGCGCAATCTTTCAGATCAGGGGTAGTCGGCATTTTCAAGGATCCTTTTGCCGTGTCATCTGACCACTGACTCAAGTGTCGGCTGTTGAAATTACGCGAATCACACGATTATTACAGAGTCAGCAGTGAAATAGCGTTGTTTGATGTTGGGTATCTTCAAATATGAGTGAGCCTTATATTTGGCCCTGCTTGAATACTAATGATAGCAACCATACTAATATATTACAATAGCGGCCCCTTCTTGAAATTAATACCCCTGGATTAATACCTCGTACCGAGTTCTCTGGCAGGCACCCGAAAGGAGCTCTGAACAGCTGAAACCATCGGCCACGAAAATAGCCGTAAGTTGTTCGAATAGTGAATTCGTATTGCTAAAAAATCTTCTATTGAAACATTCAACCTAGTACCCGTTAGGCCAGAAAATCCGTATCTCATTTACACTGGGGAAAATCCTTGCCCAGTTGAGATAGTGGTAACGAGGATTTGTTACGATGACATCTATCTTAAGCTACTATGCTTGTAACACAGTTTCAACGATTAATGTATAGCTAAGATACGAGTTTCCTAGGCAACTTCATAAGTGCGTCACGGCCGTTGCTGTTTAAAGTAGCCAGCCATGACATGAAATCAATCAATAACAGTTACCATATATCGCCATACAAACTATATGGTTAAATTTTGAAAATGCATACACACATATCTCACGGACATATGCAGTTCTGCGCCGGAAACAAGCTATGCCATCCGGGGTCGCACTAAGAAGTCGCATTTCAACAATTCGTATATCTTCCAGAAGAATGGAAACTTTTCTAGCGATCTGAAACATCTCGCCTAGATCTGTCTTACTTAGATCAGCAGCAAGAAACACCAGACTCTTTGTTCTCTTACTTTGCCGTACGCCATCGATCATTTGCCACCGTTCTCCATGCCGTCTGTTGAAGCGGAGCTGCCACCTCCCTCTATTGCCCTGTCCACTCTGATGCTTCAAATTGGACTGGGATTTCTTTGGGTTACCGCTAGCTGCCTTTAGCGGCGATCTGTGGGCTGACATAGAGGTGATGATGGCACGGCCGATAAAGCTGGCCAATAGCCTGATTCAAACGAAGCGATTCCGAAACGTAACCAGCAACATAAATAGGAGATGGTATAAGATGCACTACATCAATAATGCTAAGGTTGGCTGACCCGAGTAAAAGTCGAGGTTAAGAAAAGCTCTCTGTTGGTTGAGACGCTTGCGTATTTTGTCTATCATGGTAGAATATCAGAGTGAATTTCGATACATACGGACCTTAGAAGCAGGCCTTACACGACGCTGTATGCTTAAAAATCAATCTTTGCTTATTGGTATATATACATATACCATGTATATACAGACCAATTCTCCATATATATATATGCATATATATGGAGAATTAGAGAAATGGAAATGTTAGGAATGTCAGAGCTGTCAGCCAACATCTACAGCTGCTCCGCTACTCAACTTCCAGACATAGAATGCGAAGCCAAATTGTGTCAGTGTACAAGGTGGAGACACTGAACGCCAGCGCATATTCAGGCGAAATTAAGTCAATTTTTCCGTGGAAGCTGTTTGTGGGGCAAAAGCAAGTTATGAATCAAGTTGTGATAGACTCTTATACTTTTGCTGTTTCAAAAACTATTCTTCTCTGTTTTATTCTTCCGTTCCGCGTTTGCAAAAAACTTTTCCCGGTGCAGGCGACCCTAAACGAGGCAGAGTGCCCGGAAGGCCTTCGTTGTGGATGCCACAGCTGACGCCGTGGCTGTTACTGCCCCTTGACTCTAATTCACTCCGTCTTTTTATCCTTAAGGAGCGCGTTTCCGCAGTCTTTCAGTCGGCAAAAGTCTGAAACAGCCCTCTGCCCTTTGTTAGCGGAGAACTTTGTCATGTGTGTGGGGCCAGCCTTTTTTCAGCTAGAAAAAAATTCGTGAAGGGAGACGACTGGCGAACTATTGCAAGCAGGGTCAAGTTATGGAATGCCTAGTGACCATACCGGACGTAGAACTCGAAACGTAGAGGGTCAAGTTGAGCCGCCTCAAATCTGTGGCGGAGTGATGTCTGCGTCGTTGGCTGTTGCCTTCAGTGTGTTTCTTTCACTGGGTTTCGCATTGTTATTAACAACATCGGCCGATTGCTATGTTAGCGTTCTCTTTTACTATGTCCTACTGTTTGTTGTTGACTGCCAGGTCTCATCTGGTATGTCATCACTATCCCTCGCGATGCAAGCTAAATCATCATCCATCATCGTCACAGTAAAAAGTCTAGTGGAAGTAGTTGCGGCAGTGACAGGAACCGACTCCGACTAGGCGAGAAGTGTTGCCCCCGTTGATGTTGTGCATCGCGTTTTTCTTTCACGAGTCGTGGTTCTGGTCCTTTCAACTTACAGGCCCTCGTCCCGTTTGCTCGCTGTGAGGCGTGCCTACGATAGAATGACTGAATTTGCTGGCTTGCGCCAGGCACCATAGCAGCGAGGAAAAGCCCAACGGTACGGAGCAGAGGCAACGGCTAATCGAGAGCTCAAGCAGAGCTGGAAGATGCACAGAAGTATGAGCGAAGACGCTACGCTATGAGCACGAATACGAATACGCATACGCATGTGCTGTCTGCATGGATACACGTTGACAGAAAAAATGACTCAGTATGAATAAGGCGTTTACGACGATCAGTGTCGCCTTTACTTACCTGATTTTTCGCACTTGTAACACCTGGGATAGTCCCCAAAAGAATGTATTACAGGAATTTCCTCGCCCGTTTTTTCTTCAACGGGCAATCGCAATAACAAAAGAACGAAAGCGCAGCGAAAAAAAGGATGTTTAATAAATGAGAAAACGAGAATCGGAGAAAGTAGACTGAAAGATGGGTGCTTCCCCTATCATATACTGACCACATTTACTACAATGCCGTAGGAAACCAATGCAACAAAGATGTTAAAAAGGAGCCAGCTAGATACAAGGAGAAAAAGTAATATTATAACGGTACTAGTTAGAACTAGTCAATTTTTATAAACTGTCACGTGGGCTGCATACTCCTGAGGAACGTAATGAGGTAAAACCCGATAAAGATATGTCAGTAAAATGAAGGAAGAGGAGGCCAAGACATGTTCCATCAAAGAGTTACTCCAGGACCGACAGGGCTGTACTAAATTATAGACTGAAGCACGTTTCGCAGACACTATCTCTCATACAACAAACAAGTAGCTTCCTCTAAATATAGAAAAATTTAATAATCTAGATATACTCGGAAAACGGGACCAGTGACGCGCTAAAAGATGCACTTTAGAATCAGATGATACGAAACTCAGACGCAAAGACAAGCTCTCGCTGCATATGTTTTAGTTAAAATATAGACTATTGTACAACAAACGGAGCTAGGAATCGAGTCTTTTTGTTGATTATTGGATTCTCTAAAGGATTAGGCTAAACAACGCCTTTTTTTCCTTATAGCACTCATGTTACGGGCATGTGAAAACCAGTCACATGAACCTAAGGAGCCTCCATATATCGGTAGCCTATGCCGATTCGGAACGAGATGGAAAATGTCTGTCTCGTTGTCTCGATGCCTTTTTGGAGCAAATAAAAAAAGTAAGCGTCAACTATTTGGTAGCTTCTAATATCGGGGTGGAAAGCTACAGTTTGTATTCTTTGTTAGTCCAGTCTAACGGGATTAAATTGTAGTTCAGAATCTTTAGTGAGCGGGCACAGTAATAACGGGTTGCTGGAGCGTTTTGCCTGACGATTCCGTTAGCAAATAGCATTCAATGGGAAACTCGATTTTTTAAGCTTTATTAAGCAAAGCAAAGTATTCTAAGGGCATTCAGCACTTATTTCATAATGGTTCTCAAAATCAAATCCGAAAGCTTGTCAAGCTTAGTCCGCTTATTATACAGTTTCAATAGAATGATCTGATGATAGCGCAGTTCGAAGGACCCAAGGCGGTCCAGCCAGGAAGTGGTTATAGTGTTGCCCAATTGTATCTTATTATTAGCGCTCCGTCGTTGTGTTTTTTCGACGATCGATGAGGATCTTACGTTTGCTTTCACGAGCCGATCAGTATTGTTAGTTCTCATTTGGTATTCTTGGGCAGGACTCTGTCCATATGCAGAGTTCTTTCTTTCCAAGACAATTAAGTGCGGGCTAGCTCATGGTTTCAGCCGAAGACGGGATGTGAACTAAAACGAGCACGAAACGACGTTATCCCGCTACGATGGCCGTGCTCCATCCCGCCATCAAAGGTCCATCTCTCTTAATTCGGGCCCTGCGACCCTCAATCGCGTGACGGCATGACAGCGTAATTGAGATCAGCATGGACAATAATGCGGTACACGCGTATTTGCGAGACACGCCTACGGAGAGAATAAAGGCCGGGTCGACTAGGTCGTCTGAGCTGCCCCACAGCAATAAATAAGATCCCCAGTAGATGGAACAGAAAAAGAGCCGTAAAATAGGTAGAAACAAACGATAGACCACAATACTACTGAGATAACACGTTGCGCACGAGACCTTCTGGGAGGTAAGAGAGCTTGGCGGTACGCAAACAGGAAAACCACGACGAGCCTTTCTAGTCACTGCCTTTTGATTTCTCAGCATGAACTGTTATTGGCAGAGGAGCGAAACGCAACACAACGTCCACAACTGAAGTAGATCTCCGCCCTTTAATGTTTCCTGACACAGTCAAAACAAAGGTATTTTGCATTTAAAAAGAAAACGGACGTTTAGAGTCAATAGTTCAAACGAAAGCAGCCGGTTCTCGACAGATGGTTAGATTACCAAACGCTATCACGTCGAAAACTTGCGACAGTCGGTGCCGGTGAAGGTAAATTTAGCCGAACGTTGTCCCGTAAAACCTAGTTTGCTCGACAGCGCATAGAGCGAACCGGTAATAGTAGATAACAATTTTGACATAATAAGATTAGGAAACATCATGCATCGTCTAACTACTTAGCAAGTTCTATAGAATCACAGATAATTGATTCTGCTTGATACATTATCTTTATCCTATCCGACCTATTTACAATACACAAAAATAGGTAAGAAGCTTTAGCATTCCGAACAGTCTGAAACGAAGATAACGACTACACGATTATGATAACATTGATGAAAAATAGTAAGTATACAAAATGTCTTTGAACGGACAGACGGACACATGTGGCTTCAATTTGAAAGCTTGTGTTCTCACTAAATACATTCTTAAGGCTATCTAAACGTGTCGAAATAGCATAAACACTACATCTAATTAACGCTGTTTGGACTAACCTAACGTGATCATTAAGTTCCTAGGCGCCAAAAAGCAATTAAGATCGACCCGCGGCTGACTCTCCGCCCCTACTCATTCACTTATAAACTCATAGGATCTGAACCGTGAGCTATCATTGCGGGTGTATCTAGGAGAGGGTCCACGGCCGTCGACTCAATGTCCTACCGAAACCCGCGAAGAGCATACTTGGATTTTGCCAAACGACAATGAAGTGCAATATTTTGTTAGGCGGAGGGATCGCGGACCTAAAATAACCTCAGACCCAGTCAATGTATAGATATATTGGGTTGATGAAAAGTACTGACCGTTTTCGAACCAAAATTAGACCAAATATTTTTTATGAATGATTAAAAATAATATTACTGAACAAAATGCGCATTTTTTTAACCGATGACCTTCTTTTACCTTTCTTTTCTGGTAACGCCATCATTTCATCACTGTAGAAGTTCTGTAATTTTTAGGCGGAAAAATTGCGACAGGTAATTCTTGCATCTCTATATTGAAATTAAGATTTATACAGGGAAGCCTGCTGACACTGAAGCAGATGATAGTTTTATAATGCAGGATCCGGGCTGTACGGAGGGCTTCCCATTCAAAGTTCGCTCAACTTTCGCGGAGTACCTAAACATGTACATGATCCATTGTGAAGCATTGTCCCAATGGAAGAACACATCCCTTCTATTCACTAGTTCCGGTCAATTTTTTTTAATAACTCGTTGGAGTTCTGTCGGTTGTTGACAGTAAAGACCCAAATCATCACATGGCACACCTTTGCCAGGCGGCATCAACTTATAATGCACGATTCCTTTCCAACTCTGTTAAGCGCATAGAATCGTCTTCTTCGACGGCCTGAGCTTCGCGACAGATCGTAGAGCATAGTTCTATTTGTTTTTTTTGGCAATTGCATATTACCGTTTTCCGTCAGCCATGATCTATCACTTTATCAGTGGTTCGAGTTCGTGTGTTTCTTGTATCAATTTGTGTGATACCTAAACATCGAGCTTGTTTTTGCAGTTAGCTTTCTTAAAATAGCTTACAGCTATTTTGGTTTTTTACCGATCTTACGGCTACTCGATCTTGCTCAACTTCGGTAGTAACTTCATCGACTGTTTTCGTAATTGGTCGACCAGTACAGCTGCGTGTCTCGCACAGAAATTCCCAGAGTGAAAATGACAGAACCGTCTTTGGGCAGAACATCTCTGAGTCGTTTCTACCAACGACCCATTAAAAGCGTACATTTTTTTATGGGCGTGGAAGACATTTGTTTTTTATCGAAGTTAAATTATAAAATATAGTGAATTCACGCATATATTTCCCTCATCTTCAACGCGCTCTACTTCAAGCTTGAATAAAAACCATCTAACAATTTTAGCATTGCCGAATCTCAACTTTTAAATGAGCAGAAAGCTGCTACTGGCTGATTAGCAACATTTACATTATTCCCGATATTCTTCGGAGCTTTAAACATATGGTATGCTGGATTGCATATTTGGCAATAAACCTTAAAAAAAGTATATGCTATATGTGCCGAAAGTTACAACCTTTAACCTCACGTGTAATCCTGTGAAACAGTCCCAAAAAATAAATCTTTATATTTCTCTTCTCTGGATTTTCTCAAATAGCAATCGTATGTTACTTGAGGATTAAAACCCACAAGCCGCACACATTCCACTATGGGTATCTGTTATCTGATACTGATAAACTGTTAGAGAATTTCCTGGCGATTTTCATTCCAAACTACAACGAACATCCCAACTAAAACCCCAGTCTTAGCCCTTCTAGCAGAGAGGCAAACATTTACGAAGTCTTTGCTTGACAAGCGTCATTTTACCGTGGGTTGTTTTTTACACCGTGAATGGCTCAGATGGGTCACTAGTTTAAGCTAGTCTAAGCCTTGCCGTAGCCACTGGCATGTTAAACACTCTACATGAATGCTGCCCATTCAAGGCAGTCGCCTAGCAACTGAAGGCAACTTTTGGACAGGGCCGCCAATACGTACGGCGGCCGCCTAAAATGTGTCAAGACCAGGTAGGACTTGTTCACAGCCGAAAGCAGAAGCTTCGCCGACGGTCATGTCATGCTGGGGAATGGTTTTGAGTCCTGTGTGAGGACATGAAAATCTGAATTTACTTAACTACGTCATTCCCAGTAAAAGTGTTGATATTTTTTTTGAACAGTTTCTCCAACATACCTATATATTCGACGACAAGATACAGGCATATAACGTTGAGGGAGAAACGCCATAGTAAAAATAATAAAGAACAGTTTGCCAACTTTCGTGCTCCCAAAATCGACCCGGACGTCGTCTAACTTTGATTAATTCGAAAAAGGCGTAGGCGTACGTTGTTTTTCGTCCGTACGTTAACTTACGATCAAGGCCTTTACAGAACGGGGATGAAGAGTTAAACAATTCTTCTCACAAAAGTATTTACCTACACCGCGACAATGACACCCATGACCTGAGGTATCAGATCTTAGAAAGCCCAGCTTGCTAGCAAGATGTCTTTCATGCCAAAGAAGGTTCTACCGTATGCCGACAACCCATATGGAAATCTCCACCAATGTAATGGCTACAAAGGTCGAATACGTGCACCAGTAATAGGCCCTAAGCATATTTTGTAAGCTTAAAGCTAGTGTAGGCCAAAGGTCGGTCAAGATGTATTAGCCTTTCGGATGGTCATAAAGCTATTCTGAGTTCTTAATTGTCGTTTGTTTCCAGACTAATTCTCAATACGTGGATTTGGGTGATGATGTTAATTGGCGGAAGTAAAACAGTGTGAATGCGCTGGATTTTCTATTAGTTGATATTTACCTCTATGACCGTATTACCTACCTCTGTTGAAAACAATTGGACGGTTTTACCAGCAGTACAAGTTTTTCCGAATTTATTATTAAAATGTCAAATTTGACAACACATTAGCTTCGGATATGATGGTGGTAGGAGTTGATCTTTCTCGAAGGCTTACGCACCAGTCTATTGTATAGATGTGGTCGGTATATGAGGTCACATAGTTAAAGAATCTTAAAGTCGAACGGCCTGAAACAATGCTGCCATTTGCGCCACCCTAATGGACCTGTTAGAGAATATGTAAGATTGGTCTAACAATAGAATTGTGATTACGAAAATCATATCTCGCTAACTTCCTAAATTATTCACTGAAAAAGAGCTTCAAACGGAAGCCGCGTCCTGTACCACTAAGCGCTAAATTTCTGCATTAAATTGCGATGTCAGGACGTCATGGCCAATGGGGAATCAGGATTCACGTGCGCCTATGACTCCCTAACCCCATGTGCTCGTTCTCACGCCGCACTGGTTTAATCTTCGTTAGCAGACTCCGCAAAAAAGTTGAACAGGATTAATAAAATTATCAGTGTACCATGATGGCGTAACAGGAACATGGTTTGCCTTTCTTTGTGATGGTGCGCGGCCAATGTATTTGTCTGTTATTCACTCTTTGTAACAACTTGGCTTTGCCTACTGTGTAAAGAAGTCCTCGGAATCACCTGTTTGGTATGGCATTAATTTAAGGTCACCTTAGTTACGTGAGGTCTAGGTTCATAGGTGGACGTAAGCACACGGTCTTTTAGTGCTTAAAAATTCCGCCGACTGTCTAAAGCAGTGTTGAATTATGGCAGTAGCACCTAGACTAGCTCACAAAAAGTCCTTAAGTGTAGCAGGAAAACGTGTTGCCTGTCGCCCTATTACGGGTCGAAACATTAAATAGAAAAGCTCGAAACATTAATTTCGCACATAGAACGCGCAATCTGTGGCCTCCTATTCAAATCCCGCAAGACGTACAGATCGACACTGCCTCGTACTAACAGATTTGCCAGTAAGGTGTTACTATGATTATTAATACGATCCGTAAAAGTCATATGTGCCGTAATAACTCATTTTCTCTGAATGTTACAATATATTGCTATATATATCGTATCGCGTATATATCGTGCATTGGCAAATCTGCCTTCTTCAGCTCGTCGATTAAGCTAATTCAATTTCTTTACCGAAACCTTTTTCAAGACGTTCACAACGAGCCTAGCGCTCTCTAAGCTGACGGATAGAAGCCACTTCAGTCTTTTAAGAATAACTCTTACACCGATGCCTTAAAACGCTGTACAGTTTTGCGTCGTTTTAGACCGTGTTTCTTTGGTCTGAACTAACACTTAACAACGCGCAAGAGGTAAAACCCGAAACATTTGTTCAAGTTGCTCCTTGCTTACTAGATTCTTATAATAGCAATCGCAGAAACAGAGCTACGGCAACTGTATAATGAAATGCCTGTACCATTTGACAGTTATCCCCCGAGGGTAGCAAATCGAATGTGGCGTATAGTCGGATCACTGTTTACGTCCGGAGCGTTTCTCTGATCAGCTAAAGACAAAGCCAACTAATCAAGTATAGATTTGTAATAATACCGTGGCAAGACAGACATTTAAGCGTGGTCATAGTCTAGAAGATGCAGATAAATGGGTCTGCTACCAGATTACCCTCGTGCCCATATCCTGTTGACTTGCCGATATATTGCTGATTCTTAGCAGACCCCACGTGAAAGGAAACGATCTTGCATTTGACTGTGATCTAAATTCAGTTAATAGGGATACTGTGCGTATGCCAATACGCACGCTGTTTATCATCGGGTGACTGTTGGTCCGCTGGCGACTAATCGTATGTTGTATTCCACCAGTGATCATTGGTAAAACAAAAAAAAAAACTCGATATGGGATACGAGAGAAGTAAATGACTATCTGCAGATAACGTATAATGCCGTACGGGTTTGAGTTCAATGCGGCACTGTATTAAGTCTAATAAATCGCTGGTATATTTTCGTGGAAAAGTTCAAATATAATGCTGTTTATATTTCCTACCGGAAATATTTCTCAGAGAATTTGGAGTGCTTTTATGAATACGTCAAAGTTCGCATAGCTACTTAGTCAATATAAATTTGTATATAAACCCAGTTTGTTCAGATTATGGGCCGCACAATTTCACAATTTACTGTTGGGTGAAATCGCCGGCCATGTCGACCATTCTCGGCTTTGTATGTCGCACGTTTCACACAAAAGAGATACAACCACAACGACTTCACGTCTTGATTTCAAGACGTACGCTTCATGAATTAGTAATAAGCATGAGGAAATACGCTGTATAGACCATTATCATGCGCTCGTAACCTCAGTGGGCAAGATAACTATCCGCTGTGCAACGTCCTTTAAAAAAGGTATTTGTTTAATGGTCCTTGATTTTTTTCACTTCCTGTCAAAATCTGCATCCAGTGGGGATACAGTACTTTGTAGGGAGCTTTTGACATAGTTCGCCTACTCAGGCCTGGCTAGGTTTATAACTTGAAGGCGTCTTTTGGAGGCTCAACTCGACAATCTCAGTCTCAGAGGTGAGCTTGATATCGTCGGAAGACCACATATAATTGTGTATTTTTCAATTATTTTTGGATTTATTTAATTCATTGGTAACGTCATATTCTCCCCAAGATTATCACTCCAATCGATTGTTGTTCAGAACATTTGCTCTTGCACATAAGAGTTAAAAGTGCCATCTGCCTATATAAAACAACTATATATTTGACCAGTACTAATGTTTCTAAATCTACGGCTACATAACAGATTCATATTTACCAATACCAGTTGTCAATTTGGCAGATACGTATTTCAATGAAAGAAAGGATAAATGCCGCTTTTTCAATGAGACATACTGGGATGCGGCTTTCTTTGGTTTCACTCCTTGGAATAAAGGTTTACTGTTATTTACTCAGAGGATGTTTATGAGTAGGTAGTAGCTTGAGGCTGCGTGAACATTCTTCTTTTAGTCCTGGAAGCTAGCCGCTTGAACTTTGACGTTTTTGCCCCCATATTTTATAAGCCTATACGTCTCTACCGCTAGTGAAATAATTTTTTTTTCTATAAGTCGCACACAATCAACTCTGACCACTTCAGAGATACAAACCCAAGGTTTGCTTAGTCTGACCTACTGCTTAATCAAATGTCCTTCTGCGGAACTAACACTTATAAAAAATATAGAACTAAGCGCTGCCTTAAACGTCTTCTTATGTCCGTCGCCATGAAAATCTCGAGGGTTCTCCCCTCGGTGGTTGTTCAGAAAGGATAATAAATAGTCTCAACCACTCTTTTGTCAGAGCCTTACGTTACATAAAGGTCTGGCTCATTAGATCGTCATGGCACAAGGGATTGAAGCAAAGAAGGAGGCTTTTTCGTTCTCACGCAGTTGAAGCGCACGACGAGTAAAGTTAGACTTCGTGCGCCATAGACAACAATCTGTTTTGTCTTTGCGTCCTGTAAGTACCAACCTGTGACCGACCTCAATTGGTTCACCGGCCTGCCAGGTGATTTCGTCTGGGCAAATTTCTGTTCAAACAAATACAAGCCTTTACTTTCACTCCCTTTATCAGTATAGCAACAGGAACGGTAGTAACCGTTTAAGCGAATGTACTCGTTTTTTAAGCCGAGTTAACTTGGTGGTCGGTCAATCCACTAGTTTTAACCGATTCTAGTGTTTTTTCCCTGAGTAACCCCATAGCCTATTTTAAGGGTAGAATCCGATGACCCCACGATTGGTCCGTTGGCGTTCGGACAAAAAGGAAGATGGTGTCTATCTCCAGCAGTCGCCTTACTTGAAAACCTGTCGTTATTGTTGAACATCTCATTTTGCATATGAGGCTAGAGCTAGTGTGCTATGGCGGATGCTGTTTCCCGAATCTCTTCGAAGTCGCTGTTTGAATTTAGGCTCACAGTTGTCATTTAAGCTTCTATATTGCTCCAACTGCTCCCACTCCAACAATACCATCCTTTCCAGCTAAAAGCGTTCCTAAGGTTTTGCCGTCAAATAAAGTAAGAAGGGGTATTTTTTTAATCCTTTTCGTTTCTGACTCTTGTATAAGACAGCCGCATCGATGACGCCGACGATGATAATGACAGCCGGAAAACACGAACGCGGCAATTTATAGAATCGGACTCGCTGAGTAGCTTGCTTCTTCAACTCGGTCTTATAGTGAATTAACTAAGAAAAAAAAAGGAGAAATTCAGGCAGGCTTTACATATTGGCGTTGTTGTTGTTTGCTAACACGCATACTGGTCTCTATTCAAGAAACTTTATTGATGTGTTCTATTGTCTAATAGCTTATAGAACATTATGATTCAGTGTATTATGGTGGGCCTCGATCGATGGAAAAATCTTATAATTTCTGCCAGAGGCCACACTGACACAAAAAGCTAGCGAGATACTTAGGATCTTGGTTGATTGATGCTAATGGCATGGTAATTTATAGCATAGGATATGTTAATATGTATGCTTATTAAATGTACTAAAAAAATACGCAATTACAGCTTTGATACCAAAACGGTTGTATAACTAACACATCGACCACCTCATGTATTCGCTATCCAGAATCTAGCAGCGACTTAGCAGCCTTCAGCCAAATACGCCAAACGGTTCTCGTGACACTATCGCTCGACCATTTTTCTCCCCGCTTTGCGGTTCCTCCACCAGCACTTCAGTGCATCACTTTAGTGCACCGAGCCTATTGAGCAGTCCTAATAAGTAACGAACCGCGAGTCTTTTTTCTCCAACTGCAGCGTTACTGTTCAGTGACGTTAGAACACGTCCGCATTGGTATCAACTGTGAGTGAGCGCAACTTGCCCGAATGGGCCAATCGAAAATTGAGTCGGGCAGGGGTTTCCCTCTCCCTGTCGATGTGGGGTGTTGTCCTTCGAACCTCCCACAGACTGACCGATCTTCAGCTGCGATCTATGCCCGACGTCGGTCACGTTAGCAGAGCCAGCCCTTGACTGTCAGAGCACTGGACAGATTAACTAACGAAAAGAAGCCACTTTGACACTCCGCCCCGTCTAACTGTTCCATATACAATTTTAGTTTCCTAATGAACAGATTCTTCTGATTTAACCTGTCATTGCTAAAGCTAAAGAGTAAAGCCGTCCCAAGGAAAGCTATTACCATCACGATTCCCTGAACTTAGCTCATGCGGCTGGCTGACGCCAAAGCCTTGCGTCAGCTTCACCCGTTAGCACTATCGGTACCCGCAAACGACATCTGTTTGCATGGTTGCTCTGATCGAAATTGAGCTGCAGGGCTTCCGGGTTGCTGAGAGCAGACCAGAGACGTATCAGCTGATAGTGAAAACTGACGTATGAGAGCCAATAAGTGGGTTATGTGAAGGATGCATGCGTCGTGTGAAAAATACCCACTTTCTTGTGCCTGGACTTCAGTTTCTACTACAACCGCAGCTTCCAGCGAAGCAAATAGGCGAGCTCCGCGGGACCGGCTAACCGGTACAGAGTAGACTAAAAATAGGAGAATGCGATGTTGCTGAGTCGTTCGCCATAGTAGCGGGTAAGCGGCTTATTTGTGGCGCCTACTTTTTGAATGCTGCTCCCCCCACTCCAACAACAACTAACCTCCGCTGTAAATAGTTACAGATCTTAGGTGGAGCTGAGAACGTGTCGCCGCCGCGAGCCACCGATCGCTGATGACATCCGGTCGCCAATAGCAGCTAAAAGAAATGTGTGATAGGGAAACAATATACTTTTCAATGTTAGCTAAATACCGCCTCATGAACTCGATGTACCATTTCTTCAGATGCTAACTAAGCAAAATAGTCTGAGAAAGCGAGAACTTGAAGGCACTGCGGCTCGTTCTGCGGCTTAAAATGAAGGAATCGCGAAAGAGGACTTTTCATTTATCGAATAAATGATAGTAAGTATGATGAAGACATATACATACGTTATATATATGTTTATAAATATATAATAATATATTATTATAAGTAAATAAAAAATATATAGAGTATGATGATTGCAACTACTGCCGCTATATACTACGAGGATTTCATGAGATGTGTCGGTTATTCCGATGCTACTTCGTGCGAGCGATAATAATAATAATTATAAGCAATACTTGCTGCTAATGGGGAGGAGTTACAGTGGTATTATTATGACTATGACAAGCTATTTCTCGATGCCGATCAACAAATTAAAGCCATCGTCTGCGAAGACCCAGGTCCCTAAATGGAACGAGGATCTAAGTATTATAAATGGAATAATGATAGAAACGTTCATTACCACTATTTGTGTTATCGTACAATATTACAAGTAAGCTTGATTGACATTAGCGGCAAGGCGGGTTTGCAGAATCAATACGATGGGTGTTCTGTAAGGGTTCAGCGAAAGTTATAACAAAAAAAAAAATAACTTCTGGGGAAGGTAATAGTTGGGAAAAAAGCCTTATTAATAAAAACGGGATCTGTAATTAATAGTGCTTTAATGAAAACCCGGCCGGCCGCATCATGGCACTGGGCTATGGGTCGCGGAAGACATGTTGCAAAGCTCACCTTCTACGGTATGCGGCTATTAATCAGTTTTGAAAAAAATGAAAAAAAAAGCCCCGAATGTCTTTATATCCCCGAATATATTAAGGTGTAATCTTAATATATTAAATTCAAATCACACAAAGGAATAACCCTTTGGCGTATTTCAAACCGATAATCAAAGCATCTCTCATCGCCCAAAATATCGGCCTGTAATTTAACGAACAGCACTACACATGCGCAAAAATATTTGTGCCTATTTACCGCACCGACCTAAAATTCATGTTTCCAATTGCTCGGCCTACATTCGTGTTCTCTAGCTAGGCTCGTTGCGATCCTTTGATCGCTTCGTTGCAGCTATGCCTAGTGTTCTCGTGTAATTTTCACGTAGCAATTCTCTAATCTAGTCCAAAATTTAAGTAAGCGTAGCATCATTACCCGATTACCATATTGATGGCCCCCATAGGCATGCCGTAGATACGTTGCATTAGAAACAGTTCGGTTACTTTATTTTGCCCTGATTTAGGGAGTAGTGGGTGGGAATACGAAAAAAAAATACCCTAATAATAGTTAACTCTGCATAGTGGCTTACTTCAGTTCTGTATCTATCGTATGGAGTTAAAAAAAAAACTAAATTATTCATTTAGATGTCCCATAATTTTTCAGTTTTAATTGAATCAACAGCCTAATCAGATATTTTTCCTCCAACTTCTCAACAGGAGTGTACCTTTGCTATACCATTAATTGTTTCCCAATGTATCATTTACACTCCAGAATGCCACCATCAGCTGAAGGATACTCGCCACCAACCGATTACGCAAATCTCTTCCACACAACTTATGTACACCTTCAAGGCATACAGAGCTTCGGTTCGGAAGCGTTATCGGAGATAGAACATTTGCAGCAACTACAGAAACATTGGAGGCGTTCAAAGTCCAAATTTTCGACAGATAAGAGCCCAACGACATATTTCCGTAGGCAGGAGAACGAGGCCTGTTATAAGTCTGTTGACGAAAAGCGATTTTTATACATAGCGACCGCATCAGGCTGCGATTTACGCGCAGGAATTTGTGACAAAAATCCAGAAAAGTTGCCGAGTGAACTAATTTGAGTAGGCGGTCTCAGAATCAAACGTCTCCTTTTTCGAACGTACGAATACAGAGACTCTAAGGACCAGAAGTAATGGTAAACAACGTCTGCTAGTACATTCCAAAGCCGTTCGACAGAAAATGGCCAAAATTGTGTGCTGTGATAGCAGACGAAACTTGGAAGTCAGGCGCCTCACAGACAACAAGTATGCTGACTGTGAGTATTGGCGACAACACGTATTGGCGGACCCGTTTTTGAAGTGAAGCGTTCTGCGATATGAGATGTCGACGTAAAAAAAAAAGAGAGATTAAGCACCAGTTTTGAGTTCTGTAATCGCGAAAGTAGCCAGCGGCATTATTGTTTCAAATTATATGCTACTCAGGGGTTTGTTGCATCGAGTTGCGGAGAACCGAGCCTTATTGTGCATAGAGCTATCTGAGGTTTATCGACGCAACATGTAAGCATTCAGGGCCCTTACAATCGGTACTCACTTTTATGTCATCCGTATGATGCATGCCTTGGTTAAAAAGTGTGGGCTAAAATAAGGACTGTTAATGTGCCGAGCCCACGAAGCGGGCAGAGGATTCCGAGAATACTCGTAGCCCAGCAGCATGTGCGGTCCGTGGAAAGATGACCGACGCCGTAGAATGGACATAGGTGAAACGACATTTAGACTGCCCGTCAAAGAGCTAGCTTAAAATGAATGAGAGCTCCAACATGTTCGAAGCGTTGATCCGACTAACAGCTGCGGCGCATGCTGAAACGAATATATATATATATATATATATATATATATATATATATATGTCCCATTGTCAGAAGTCTTCTCTCGATCCAATCTGATGGAACAGGAATTCACTTGTAGTTTGGGAAAGCTTAAGACAGAAACTAGACTGAAAACAGGAAGGTCTTTGCTAGATTATCGCATACCCGCTATCATCGAATTGCCTACTTCTTTCAGCTAGTCACGGGTCAGGATCCACCTTATTTTTTGTGGTTCGGCTGGGTACGACCAAGGAACGAAATAATAAAATCATTTTGGTGCAACTTTTCTTTGCGCGAACACCTATATATTCCTTTTCCTGGCATCGTTCGTTACTTTCTTGGTTTTCTTCCTACCCGGGAGTTCCTAACAGGTTTCCACCGCCGCCAGTACACTTTCCCGCTCGACACCATATCAAATCAACCTTCTAGTTTTCCCGCATTTACCTTTATGTTATCGCGACTGATACTACTCCGGTGCAGTTACAGTTGCTGTCGCCACCCGATAGGCAGTCTGGGGCTATTGGGCCTTCGCGTTAGGCGAAAATTTGCGAAAATTTAAACGACAAGGATGTCTGCGGCAGTTAATAATACCACCGTAGGTGGATAGGAGACTGACTTTGGCGTGATTTTCGCCAAGGTCTAACGCAACGTACGTATCCTAACTGAACCAGTCGCCGTAGACCGTAAAAATTTCAGTGCCTTTTTCCCGCATTGGCACGTACAATCAAGGCACTAACACATTTTGTTTTTCTCCAGTACCCCCGTTGTGGTCACTGTCACTTCTGCGATGGTAATAAGTACTCAGCCTGTTTACAGGCTTAATT
This sequence comes from Varroa jacobsoni, assembly GCF_002532875.2. Taxonomy (NCBI): domain Eukaryota; kingdom Metazoa; phylum Arthropoda; class Arachnida; order Mesostigmata; family Varroidae; genus Varroa; species Varroa jacobsoni. Next base: position 58,780 of record NW_019212973.1, read on the forward strand.
CGTATATGAAAAAATTTCTGCTTTGTGGCCTTCGCTGTTCTTTTGATTGGCTGTGCACACTCACTACGCGTTTCAATATTCCGTCATCTTTACAATAAGCATTGCATGCAGAAGGCAAGAATGTTGGGCGAATATTTTTAGGTCCTCATAGATTATGGGTAGGGCAGCAGATGCTGAAACGTACATAATATTTCAGTATGTATACCTTCCATATTGTACGCATACAAGGTATGAAATCGTACGTTTCGCTTATGAATACAGCGGTACAGAGTTGAGCACGCTCCTCTCTAAAGAACGGCTTGGAAGGTTTATTGAAAGGCATTTTTCGGCTAATTATGTAGACCATTAGCGCGACCCGGCAAGGGGAACCATGACCTACCATCCCCAATCCAAACGAATAAGTACGTTTACGTCTCGTTTATGCTGAATGAAAAAAAAAAAAAGTTTTCGGATGAACCCCGACGTATACGAACATAAGTATTGAGATAGCAAAATAATTGCGTACCCACAGGAAGAAGATTGATCTTATGGATACGGATCAATGCAAGCAAGGCTTTTGTTTAAGGTTTGTCACATGCATGAACTGCAACTTTCTTTTAGTCCACTTTCTATACACTCAGATAGTAAATACTCGCTAGTCGACTTGTACATATATAGAGAAGTAACTTAACTCCAACAACAGTTTCCAAGTGGCTGAGATTATCAGACGCCGTTACAATCAGAAACTAGCCTTCGACAACGAGCGAAAAATTTCATCTATAGGCTCGATTCCTTTCAACGTTATTCCCGGTTGTTAGCTGCCATTTGGTAATCTAACAACGCCGATAAATCACTTATGTTTTCTCCTACTTTCAGAGGTTTGTGGATTGTGTCCTGGATTCGCGTTATTAGTTTTTTTCCCATAACGATGACAGATACACAATAAGTAGGATGTTTGATTTTGAACTTATAACTTTCAGCAAAAGTTGTATCGTGTTATATTTTTATGTCTATATCTAGGTGCGTATCACAATAAAAAAACATTGCGCATTACAGGCAGCCTACATCTGTACCTAACGAATTTTATTATTTAGTACAATTCGGTACGCTGTTAAAGAACACAAAAACATATTGACTAATCGTTTTTGACTACTCGTAATCATCAGACAAACATGCTGATGCCATTTACAAAAGTCGTATTTACGTAAAAAGAAAAGACTGCAATTGAGTTTTGGAGGTCACAACGGTATTCCGAACCCGCATATCGATATCTGCGGACAGGGCAGAGCCTGCATAACAATGCGAAGCCCTTTTTGTTCTTATACGATGCCATTGTGTTCACTTTGCTTCCGCCGGACTTCGAAGCACTCGAAGAGGGTTCCTGTACGAGGCGTGATTGTCTCCTACATCTGAGTATTATGCTTTTGACCTGCAGAACAAAGTACTTCTATTCACTAGGCTACAACATGTAATACAACCATCCCCTATAGAGCAAGTCAGCAGGATCTACGAATACAAAGAAGTATCGTTGTCGACATTGGTTATTATTGGTTTCTTTATCATGAAGCGAACAACGTTGCGGAGAAGGTCGGCGTCTAATGGAGTCTATGGCGAGAGCTCTTTTACTTGCAGCCGGGAGCGTCATAACAAACAATTTTTGTTAAAATAAAGACAATTTGTCAGCACATCAAGTGATCTTCTCCAAGGAAAATTGCTCTTAGTGAAACTGCGTTACGTAGTGAGTACGGGTATACAAAGAAGCAAGTTATGGTTACATTTTCAATTTCACTACGCAGTTACTTTGAACACAGGTATGTTTATCTGCATCAAGCCTTAACCGACACAGATGATTAAGTTCGTGTTATACTTATAACAACGACAATACACTATAAATATATGAATAACTGAACAAATTGTTCGACGACCATGCACTCTTTCAATGTAGCAACAAAACGAACGGTACGAATGCTTTTCAGCAAAAAAAAACCTTTACGGAAATATCAATAATACCAAATGAACATTGAAATAAAACCAATTGCAGCTCGTACACGTGCTCATGACACTTTTTAACAATAATATCATTAAATCAACCGATATTTTCTCTCAAAGCGCGCTGAGCTTCAAATTCACTGTGCCAGCTACACTTTCGGGTGATAATTTTCGAATTGTTTTTCAATGAAAACACAGGCATCCACATACGTTCTAGTAAACCACATCACTTTTCGGCTTCCTACTTTCACTCTCCACTCTTTCCCTTTCCCTTTGTTTGCTAGCATTCGAACTCTAGAGAAGAAAATAAGCGTCTGCTTCTACAAAGCAGACGCTTATTCTCTCTGTTTATGTCAGAAAGGGAACGCTCATGTCAGCTATCTAGCAGACGATATGGACTCCGGGTGTCTGTGTGTGGCACGATCGCCGCAGATTATATTGGGTCATCAAAAAGTATTGAGCGTTTTAGAGCCAAAATTGAAGTAAATGCTTTTATATTTTAATTGCTATTTTTCTTACAACACCAAATATCTCATCACCGCAGAGCCCCTGCAATCTTTGCATTTCTCCGTTGAAACTATATTTACACCGTTAAACGAGCACTGCGAGGACCAAGACAGACGATAACTCGATAGTACAAAATCCGGCCTACATGACAGATGCATTAAGATTTCCCGTGCAACTTTTTTTCAATTTTCGCCCGGTAAATTAAGAGGTTTGTGGAGGTTTGAAAAAGGGTGTAGAATGGCGTCTTCGCTGTTCGCTAGTTCCCGTTTATTCCTTCTAGTGCCTTGTTGTAACTTTGTTAGTTTTTGATAGTCAAATGAGGTACGAATCAATCGTCGCGGCTAATCTCTCTCAATTCCATTGAAAACATAGCAAATTTAGCCTTCATTTTTTTTTTGTTTGCACGTTACTGTCCTATATGATTTGCTGTCCATCATTGGTAATCTGCAGCTTTAGAAATAGATTGATTTCATGTTTGTGTAAGGTTTTGCAGACGGAGATACGATCCACGTTAATTCACATGCCACTTAAATATCGAGCTCTCATTGTAGTTAGCCTCTACCATTTCAACAGCCTTTTATGCAACTGGTTGAGCTTTACGAGGAGCACCCTTCCTATCGAAGTTTACGGAAACAAGCAACAGATTTATTTATGCTTTATGATAATAAATCCTGTCTGTAAACAGCACGTACATTTTCATGACCATGGGGAGCATTTGTGCCTTTATTCTAATAAAATCGTAGAGGGAATTTTTGGTAGAATTTTTTCATCGTTAAGGCGCTCTATCTAAAGTTTCAATAAAGGCATTCTAACAATTGTAGTAAGTCTGGCTTCACCAAATCCCTATTTCTAAATAGCACCAACGCTGACTCGACGCGATTGATCGTACCTATCATATGTGACCTTGAAGCCATCTAGTTAGAAAGGCGGTCAATACTTTTTAGGTAATCCAATAATACGGCTTTCCATCTTATCTTTAACGGCTGTGGGATGCCTTTACAGAAGCTTGTTAGGCCACGCATACAGCTCAAAGCGAGTTATGGCGTATGTGCAATCATCATGATGCCTCAGGAAAGCTTATTCAATAAGCTTACCGTACGTACGGGGATATAGCTTCCGTACTATAGAACAGGAAAGATTGCAATATTCGAGTCCTGCCTTTGCAAAGAACAACTTTCGGTCGTTATCGCTGTTGTCGTCATCGTCATCGGTGTTGTTTATGATAATGGTAGCGGTTCTGACGTTAAATATACAAGTTCTGGGGACACCTATTAATATAGAACACATTACTGCTCAGCGGAAGTTCCTTGCTCAGGGGGTGGATTATATGTCCACGGCTTCCTCCTTCTGAAAGATTCCTCATAAACGACGATTTGTTAATTCTTAGAACCCCGACATCACGATACGTTCTTAATAACCGCACTAATTAATCTCGTCGAGAGGTCAGCTGGGCTAATAATTCTTTCTTTAGCCGAACTAACATATTGCTATCTTCATTATCGCTGAAAGGGACTTCCGTCCGACTGAAATCGTTGTCAGTTCTCCACAGCATTTTGGAATATTCGTTTATTGCAGCACCAGACTCTCTCTCTTCACTTGTTGGACCTCCGAGGACTTTTTTTCCTATATCGTGTATCTGCACATGGGTTTTTTTTAGTGGGCTTAGTTTCGCGAGTTGCGGACAGATCCAGCTTGGCAAAGGTCACTGTTTGCTGGCCTTGGGCCGCCTATGGACCTCTAGTTTTCATGGAATTGCAAAATTCAAAAATCCTAACTAACCTTGTATTCGACGACATGTCTGTTTACATTGAAATGGCATATTTGCGAAAAGTGAATACGTTTTTCCTGCTTCTTCTTACTTCTGCTGTCGCTCTATCTATGTCATCGTATCAACAGGCTATCAAGACGGGTGGCTTGCCCTTATAGCTATGCCCGTGCGATTATCGGCGCTGACGTCGAGATTTATCCTTCAAGCGCCGATCGGGAATAACGGGCGACACTGAAGAAGAGAACCGAAGAGCCTCAAACGCAAAAGTTCGCAATGCAGCCCCACGACGGAAGTGTGCTAAGACGCCGTCATGGTCGGGATCATTCGAATAATCACAATGATAATGCTTATTAGTGTTATATATTTAATGATATAGCATTATGATTGTAGCAATATGACACTGCCTACACGCCCCGTAGCAGCCTGGGGCTTCGGAAACGTGAACTCGTTGTTGCTACTGTTCTTGATCTCTTGGCCAGGGGATCGGCGTAAGGGAATGCGTCATATAAAAGGGGTGATTTCCTGCTGAGCGAAAGAAACATTGCAGGCGGATAATATGGCGCCTACTTATTATGTGGGACTCAATAATATAGCGGACTAAGCAGTACATGCCGGTTCTAAGTGAAGACGAAGACTCGTATAGCGGCAGGTCTTTCAGAGGCAACACAGCACATTGCACATGAGTAATATGAAGGTCGATGGACTGATTATCGATCACAAGCTAAAGTATTTAATAATGAAAACAACTATTCGCGCGTCAAAAGCGACAGCCTGGAATTAACAGATTCGCGACAGGTTCCGTTAAATTATTCAGTCCATCACCGCTAGTAACGTTGGTGGAATTTCGATGTGTCCAGTTGAATCGTCTGTACTGTATTATACATAATAAACGTAATCATAAGAGCTAAAGTAAGTTTCCTATATTAAACTACTAACCATATATATGTATAAAATTGCGATATACATTTTCATGTATCCCTGCTAGATAATACTAAGCTAACTAACAGAAGTACGTGAACAGCGTCCAATCCGTTTGTTGCGCCAAAGGTAGAGGTTCGTGGAAGCCAAATTCATTTTCCAAAGTGAGCACAGCCTGAAGCGGGTTAGAGAATGAACTTACTCGTCGATTGGCTTAATATAATGGACGGCTTAAACTTATAGAGGCAATTGTACGTACCTTAGCGTATTCGTCAAACTTAAGTGCGATTGCTGCATTCGGCACATCGCCATATTGAATGCAGCAACTGTAGTTGATACTGTCTTGCAATCGGTTATGCCCTAGTGTGAACAGTCGTTCAGCAAATAATCTATGATTTTGTCTAATAAGCAGAAAGGAAGCCGAGAATCGATCTATGTACGCGACATGACATACTTAAAGGCCATCTGACTCGCTTTCCGTTTTCCCTCCGAACGTACAGCCGACCTGGGGGTAGCTTTTCCCTCTGAAAAAGAGCCACCTTAATTAACGAGTCAACGCGTTTTTGTCGGCAGAACAAAATGCACTGGGTCAATGGCAACATCGGCAGGTATAGACATAGATATGCACGAGCGCTTACGAAATACTGCAACGTCATATAGCATCATCAAACGGTGCCTGTCTAAACGAGTTTGCTCTCCATGCCCGATGCGCCCAGTATAAGCTACCCCCAAAACGCAGACAATATTTCGGCTGTGGTAGCTGCCGGAAACGGCTGTCAAAACTATGGGGGCGATTATCTTATCCGTCATAGACGTCAATGATAGGCAGCGTAAGATACAAGAGGAAACTTCCTAATGGCTAGGTAAAAGAGCCTGCCGGAGCCTTCTCGGCAAGAAGGAGTTATGTTGATCCCAATGGTCGTAGCAATAATAAAAATATCATAGTAAAATAAAATAAAAAATGAAGCTCAACGAGGAACTTTTTTTTCGTGCAAACTGGTAGGCGACGTCACCGGGTTACTGGTTGACTACTTTCACCAGTTTAGGGGTAAGGCACGATCAATAGTTGTCTTCTGATGAAGCCTTCAATTATTGTAGAGGTTTGATGCAATTCAGGTTGCCAGTACGAAGCCCTCGACATCTTTAGAGCTATACAAGCAGTCGCCAAGGTTTTAAACCTTGGTGATGCTATAAGCCGCTTACTAGTGGCCTTAAGCGTGTAAGCGAGAAAGCGAAGTAGCCATCACTGAAGGACCACTAACCTAGGTAACTACTGAGTAGAGAGACGAAGTGCAGAAAGTCTGCGGTCATTAGAAATTTTACGCTTTTGCGGAAACACACCTTTTGATTATAGCTACCTTGTTTCAACTGAGCCTTTACCAGATCTCAACACCAGACAGAAGAAATGAATAGACAGCTTAACACAGGCTAGATGGTCAATTATCCTTGAAGGCCATTCAATGCTATAGCATAAAATGGCGTTAATCTTCGAGGCACTGCGCGTCTTTGAACCACAAAACAGTACCGAGTATAGTTAAGCTCGTCATCCGAACTTAATCGTTCAGACATTTTTTGATAACTTGCGATGCGTAAACTCCTATTGTACCTAAGTTCAACTGGGATCAACAAGCAGCTCTTTCAACGAAATGGACTGCGCCTTTACAGTCACTGAAGCTGGTCATTAAACGTGCACTATTGGCTTGGCAAGGCATGGGAAGTTGAAGTCTGTATCAAGCAGTGCAGGATGTCTATGATGTAAACAACTGGCTAAAAACGCTAATGAGCACTGCGAAGGCCACGCTGTAAACTGTTGCTGGTCACTATATACTAGTTACGACGAAATCTATGAGCCTCTATCAATGCCAATCGTATCGCAAACACGCCTCTATGTTCAAAGCTTTACGTCCGTATAACCGTTCGGCGTTCCAGCACGAAACAAAGCGTGTCCTACCTAGATTACAATGTGTCTCTAACATTAGCGGACGAATATATTACTCAACTAACTATTACGAATATACAGGTTCGTTGTCTAACAGCTAATCTATGGAATAACACATTTTCAGGTATCTGCTTTCCTCTCTTAAGATTTCAATTTTGGGCAATCCAGAATGGAAGTTCATCGTTTCCATTTGGAAATGCATAATTTCCAAAGAGCATACATCAATGTAGTACTTTATTTTTATTTATTTATTTATTGCCTTCGTTAAGAAGCGCTCACACAGCATTTTGCGTACACGTGCTATGCATACATTAACATGTAAACCGAGTATCCCAGGAAATAAATATCGGTGCCGGGGAAGTATCAACGGTTTCAACATCTCTGTGTTTATATCCAATATAAGTGATCTGAAGTTTCGCTTCGAAACCTAACATGCATTATGATTTTCAGTCCCCAGTAAACTGTCGTGGAAATATTTCTTTGGCTACAACATACTGGGGCGGCACCTAAGCCAGGCAGTGAGCACGTATCCTTCTTTGAAATGAAGATTTATATGTGCTGTATTGTGTTCTTCACTGCGAAGATAGTAATGAGACCCTCTGAGAATTACTATGTAGTATAAATTGCCAATATGAAAGCCGGGCTAGTGCAGCATTCGAGGCTGATAACATAAAGTCCATGACACAAACAACGATTACTCTATTGTTACTGCCCTAATCTACCACATCTGGAAAGCACTTAGAACGAATGGTCGAGCATATCTATATTGGACCTGGTTATGTCCGTGCTCGCAACTAACTACAGCGATTTCCGGAACTGACCTTGCCCGGGTTGGAAATCACCATTTCTTCTTTGTACCGGCCACGCTTCACTGCTACATCAATTTGCATGCATATATTCTGGTAAAGTACAACTAAAATTACATGCGATAATTATAGCATTAGACTGAAAAGAATAAGCGAAAAGGAGCTCAAACTCTAGCCAAGCTTTGCTTTCTTATTTAATTAATTGTCCTTTGGCATTAATTATAGCGTATAGGGGAATAGCGTACCCTCACGAAATACGTTAACGATATGTATAGGAGAAAGCGTTACATCGCAGTTATCTTTTATTATGCGGTGGACAACAGTATTTTATCACACACAAACACCATGTTCAATCACCGCTAAATTCAACATCTGCTCTTCTTGTCAGGCTTTGACGTTTTCAATTATCTCTGCTGTTATCATTAGTATCCCCACGAGCACCATCACCAAGTAATTTTGTGTTTGGTGCGCGAAATCGAGATCCGGACCATTCGAAACACATCCGTAGATTTATTTCAACCACTATAATGTGTGCTTACATTGAAATTGTCTATATACAATCTGATTAAGATCTTAGCTGAGCAGATTTTGGGCTAATGGTTGGCCACACGATCAGCGGTTCGATCGTCTCCAATGGATCTGTGACAACTACGTAGGCCGCGAACCCTTCCCGTGGACCCGGATTTAACAAATCAAAAACGGTCTATCAAGGCCGGTAAGCCCCCACCCGTTTTAGTTGAAACATGTTGGAATCGTTGATCGCCTCACCATAAGCGTTCTCCATCCTTGTTGTTCTCCAGCCATAAGACCACCCCGCAGACGCATGCGTAATCACGCAGTTTAGCGTTCATCTAACAAGTACAAGTTTGCTTTACAAGATTGCTATCAGTTACCTCGCTATTGTTCCTGCCGCGGCTTGTATAGATTTTCAGCCAACACAAATCACTCGAATCGAGAAGTTCCTCTGCTACTGCCATTAAATAAATGTTTTAGTTTTAAATCTGGTTGTACTATTGCCTAAGCATTGCTGTTCCAAACCATTGATGGCCTTTTCAATCATGGAGTAAACTGTTGATTTGGCCTAAATGTTCCTACTGTGCCCAAATGTCCGCTTACTGCCCCCCCCCCCCCCAAATTTAAAAAAATTTAATAAACAAATACGGGTACGCCATCATCAGAATTGCTACTTTCACTACTGAATGATTATTTCAGCTTTTACGTTTCCTATTCCCGTTGCGCAATGTTAAACCGATGATAGGTGGGTGGCTCTTAGCTCAAGGCGAAATGTCTCTGTGTACGGCCGGTTTCGAACGTCGGCGTCTCAGGCCGGCGTGCCTACTTACTAAATATAGTTCTGCCAGTATTATTTTTCCTATTGGAATGGCTGTCGGCTCTGTAAACATTGATTGACAAGGAATAGCTATATGAATAAGAAGCAATATGGCCTCGCGCACTGTCAAGTCGCTCGTTTCTACACGCAGACAGCGTTTTGGACACCCCCTCAAACGATTTTTGTTACACATCTACTACGCAGGGTTCAAGGTGAGCGCCACACGCGCTCAGAGGTAAACCTGGGAACACATGTCGTTCTTTGAGCATTCTCTGTCGCCATGCTGTCCTCCTTGGCACTATTCGACGACAAATAACGAACGGGCCTGGACGCAAACTCTATTTTTCTGGTCCCGCGGATAAATCGTTTATGTACACTGGGGGTCGCGTAAGGTGCAAGGCACCCTGTCCAACGGCTTGTTCATGGACCGCGAACGAACGTTGCGCCTCATTGGTTAAACAATTTCGACACACAAACGGTACGACAGCGTAATGTAGTTCTGCCTCAGATCATTGCTAGCAAACATTCATATGCTTCTGAGAATTCGAAAAATGATCCGAAATAAAAGGAACAATCCGCATCCGTTTGAACAATCAAAAACATCTTACTTAGTAGTTCCATACAGTTTATGCACGTTGAAAACTCCCCCAATTAATACCTATATGTATACAGGAATGCATATATGTCTGTGGTTGCCTGGGGCGAGGGGGGATAACCAGCTACTTTTGTTGAAGAAACGACTGATGGAGATGTTTTGTAATAACATAGAAAATGATGTCTCCTGTTCAGTGGAGACGTCGATTTTAAATGGGTGGATCTTAAATAGCTAAGAGAATGTTCATTAATTTTATTTTGACATAGTACACAAATAGATATATGTGTATATAGTTATGACTGTGAGTTTAGATGATCGGTGTCGAAACGCGCTTTAACGAAGGTGGCGTATTAACAGACGATGGTCCAATAAACAACTGTCCTGCAGTTATTTTTTCCTTGCTATTGCTTGCAATTTGCTAATTTCGTTAATGGGTTTTTCATTTAGACAATTGTCGAGTATGCGATTTCAAGTAAATATGTTAAGTTCCCATTGATACGCTGAATAACCCATCAGGGTTGAGGCGAAAGTTTATATTCAGCGAGCTCTAGATGGCGCATTGCAATATCGGTTCTAGTTAGGGCAAAAAGAGGGTACCGGAAACGAACCATCCGAAGGCTAGTACCCGTTTGGCAGCTCCACTCTACGGTCCAAGCACCAGTTCGTAATCGTCGTGGCCACTTTGCGAGAAGCGTTCTTTTTTGGCCTTACTTCGGCCACCATTTGGCCAGATGCGCGGTAAGATGGCTGCCAGAATAATCGGAGAAGCGGACCAACTTATTCAATCACCTACGTCATGTCAGATTAGCTCGCCTATTACATTGATACCTAACAAAAATTCGACAATTGTGTCCGTACCATTACGTACACAATAGGATATATAACGTATTGCAAAACTAGCGAGGCTTTGCAGAAATCAATGATGACTAATAATTGGTTTAATTATTTATCGAAGGCGAAAGCCACTTCAAGAGCTTCAATCCGTTCGAGAGGTGAGGGTCCACCTCTGAAAGTGCGGAACTTAATTTAACTCAACTTTTGCTTGTATTTCGTTTGGATGCTATCCAGTACTCTGTTATCGAACGTGCTATGTTTCCACATGATGCCGAAGTTATGCAGAACTGGTCAACTGGTGCCCTGGTTGAATATGTATCCTGTAATATATACAAGATTTGTAAGAATGCAACCAGCATTAGGTTGTTACGATACGACGATAATGACTGGGTTTATGCTATTTTTGCTGACGGTCAAATGTTCCGGTTCTTTTTGTATTGCCCAAGCTGTCACCGTCAATGACAACAGGGCTGGCAAATAAGGAAAAGCTTTTCAACAGTTAATTGTATTATAGCTGGCCACCAGCAAGAATTAGAAAGAAACCAAGCTATAATGGCCACTACTTTCTCACTAGCTTGGTACTTTTAGAATGTCAATAGTTCACTAAATCCTCTAATAATCGCTATAAAATTAAGCATTTTAAACGTAGTTGTACTAAGAGAATGTCACGTCGCCAATAAGGCCCATTATCATAACGTACTCGGCCATGTCTGCAGTTTTGTTAACTAATAACCTCGGCACTCATGAACTTTACTATAGATTTCCAATATCTAGTCTATCAGAGGCCTGTCGGGCGTTTCCTTGCAGGATACACAAACCAACGGGGATCTTCTGGTCGAGTGCACTTATGCGTGGGAACGGCCATTATCGCATTGGCAGGCTTCAGGTAGTAATTTTTAGTTCCTCTTTCTGCACACTTCGGCCCGCTCCTGAATCGCGTTAGCGTCTGCAAGTTTCACGAAGTACCCCTCCCCACTTTCAACGTGATTCTGCCAAAGCGCTCTTTTTGAGAATTTGGCTATTTAACGAGTGTTGCGCCCAGACGAAATTCTTCGATGCATGCGTCTATAAACTGAGCGAAAACTTCTGAGTTATTCCCATCCAGATGCCACCGTTCGAAGGTGCGAGAAAGAGGTAGCTATTATACTACCGAGTTGAGGAGCTCCAGCGCGAACGTAACAACTTCCTACTTTCATAATACCGTTTCGTATTGTTAACGCTCACGCCAAGGTACAAACAAAAGAGGACTTGGGGCCCCGAAGGGTTAGCCCGAACTCGGTGTTGAAAGGCGTGTGCCGTATACGTGTCAAAGGGGCGTCAATGTCAGCTCTATAGTCAGATTTTTTGAAAGCTATGCCATCCCATTTGTGTGCCTCGAAAGATTTTTGCTATAAGCGTTTAAGCATACGCTCGCATTGCTGTTACGCACTGTTTTAGTCTTAGACAGGCAGACAGATGCATGTTTGTATCTCTGCAGTTTTTTTTTTTGCCTATTTCTAATGTTGTGTAATGATTCACTTATCAAACGCTGTGCTTATGTACCGATTATTGGGAGCCGGGGAAAATGGTTTTTGCTAAATTAGTTATAGTTTTTTCTGACTGAATTTATATTATGGGAATCCCAAATTTAGTTGAGCGCTGAAGCCTGCACGATATCATTGAATATGTTTGTAGACAGCTGGCTTCTAAAAGAAGCAATCGGTTCTGTCGATCGGAAATTAAATTGTTGTAAAGCATGGAATTTTCAAGCGCTGAGTAAACTTCAGTTCAATTATAATTATTCAGGTCCTAAAAACTATAGTATAGGATGATGCATAGCCAATATCTCTTATCACCTTCAGATGGCTTTGGTAGCCGTGAACCTATCGGATACTCTTAATACACGAGACGAGATCATCTCTTGCGATTGTAATTGCTAACTACTCATTATTATTATTATTATTACTATTATTTTTACCGCCGTGTTTCGAAACAGAGCGTGGCATTTCAAGCTATCAGCCAAAAAAGCGATAGTTGAAGAATTAAAGTTTCTTTTTATAACGGTAAGTTCATGCTGCGCCGAACAAGTTCCGTGCAACTGTCAGTCTTAATATCAGCGGCTAATGGACTTTCTTCAATGAGTAAATTTTACTTCATGAGCCTCAGTCTGATCCGGCGACGGATAACGGTCATAATAATGGCAAAAGCTAGAAGATCGGATTTGTTGCAGCAAGAACAAACACAGCTCCATCAAATCCGCTACTATATAACGTCTGTCCAAACGTCCTTTTGGATTGTAAATATGTTTGTATAGTATTGGTCATAAACGCGTGAGCTAGGAAAGGTTTGAATGCCTCTTTATGACGAATGAATTGCCTTACCCGCTCTTAGCTTCCAAACATCGGCATCCCTGTATGACCAATTTGCGATATTTATTTTTTTTTTTTTATAGATTTTTTTTGTGGAAATTTTTTAATAGATATCATAACGCTCGTTGTCCTTTGCTACAGTCTTTAGGCCATCTGGCAAGTTTCTAAAATTATTGATTTAACAAAACTTGTTCTATATGCTGATTCTATATATATATATATATATATGGTTATTGTGTTGTTGAGCCATACAGACGATTTTTTCTATTTTTTTTTTTACTGTTTTTTACTATTACTATTAAGCATGGTTAAATAGAATTTATTTCTGTCAATAGTCGTCGTATGCGGGCATCAGTTGCGGAAGCAACTGAACTAATCGTCTGCCGAGTGTTTAGCCTTTTTTAAGAATATGTAAACCTTTTTTAAGGACATCTGGTTTTATAACGATGTATTTACTACGGTTCTGTGCGGCTTTACTTAGCATTGTCTGACTGGACGAAAGGGTGGGTCAGTACTCATCTTAATACCTTGGCAGCCAATCAGTTGATTTATTTAACATTTCACGCTAGACTGTCGAAAACGATCAATTCCGGATTCTGATAGCCAACACGAGAAAAATGGCGCCCGATTCATTTTGTCTAGATTCTATTTATATAGAAAGAGGTTGCCAATACGTTTAGTAGCATATTTTTGTAATCATTATGTTTCCAAAGGTTATGCAAAGAAAAAAATTCGGTATTCAATCTTGAATACGAACAGTTGTATTATCAAGACTCGTTAATGGGCACAACTAACATTTTCCCCGCGCCCAACCCAATTATTTAATCACAAACCCAGTGACACCCACACAATCCAATCCTAGAGGTAGGCCACGGCGAAATCACTGAATGTTTATTATTCTCTATCTAGGTCTCTAATCCGAATTACTCGGCCAGAGCTGCCACAGATTCCACATCTGATAGTTCACGCGTGTTAGCGTCATCCTTCTAACGTGTCAGGTTTATTTATGTTAAGATCAAGTCACGACACGTAGAGCTCGGGGTAATCGATGATTCACTCATCTCGGATTGATAAAAGGAACGGGATAACTTTGCTATATACGTATCAGTTATTAAGCTTAAAATGAAGTCACCGGTTTGCGCTCTATTTATGATACCTTTCGTTGGCTTTAGTATCTATATTCATAAAAAGAAGATTAAGACCTTTGCATTGCTAGGTAATTCTGGAGAATTAGGGCTATTATACAACGACCGACCAACCGACGCGGTTCGAACTCGTACACATTTCGTAGACTCTTGTAAGTTGAAGTTCGCTCTTTACAAGCCTTTTAACTTTGTTACAACCCACGAGGGTGGAGCTGTACATCTAGTGAAATTTGTCATCAAGTTCGATGAAGTATCAGTATTATGTGATAACAATAGACAGATCGAAAATTTTTTTAACAAAAATAAATTTCTATTTGCTTAATTTTTTTTTAGTGATTTTACCCGCATGTAATGATGGCATTATTTTAAGAAAAAAGTATTAATCGGTCAGTCTAAAATAAAAATGAGTAATATTGCGGCTATTTACTTAATCTACAATGCGCCCTGTGGATTACTAATAAAACAGCGTACATGAAACTTGAAAGATTTTTTATAAAAGGTACCGCCACCGTTTTTTTGCATTTTTCTATGCTATTGGCTTGGTGCATCTTCCCGCCACAGTTTCACCTGTTTCAGAGTTACGTTTCCTAAAATTTACTCAAACCACATCTCGTTCTGTAAAAGTCTCTACATTTCGTTTTAGTAAGTAACAGCTCTCGGGAGCTAAATATATGGGCCGGGGTTAAGTGGGACTAAATGGATTTAAGGCATATAGGAGACAAAACCGATTTGACAGAGATACAGTAAGGACTAACTCGGTCTGTATATCTACTGGCATTAGATACGCAGATAAAGAAAACAGTAGTTCGCTCAACTTAAAGATTGCGGCGTCCTTGGTAGTTGATCAATAATCCATGAATTTTCTTTCAAGGAGGTTCAGTCGGGGGATCCTACGAGACGTCCCCATGATAGCTTAATGGGTAACGTGTTTGCTATCTTGCTAATCTTAGGGACATGTGGTGGTTAATGTTGTTTCGTGCTGAGAACTAACCGTCTGATGGAATACCTAACGGCGATATTGGACGTAAAACAGCTAGACTTATGTGAAGCTTTCCCAGCAGACCTATAAAATATGGTAACGATTTGCCAATGCTGAAGTTTGAACTAGTGATGGTAGCACGTTTATCATTGTTGTGGCAATGCAAGACGTGCATTGGTCATACAGGCACACAAAATATACCTATCCTATAGCGTACGGTCTACAATGATGTTGGCCATAGTTACAGTTACTGAAAGATGTTATATGTCATGCAATTGCAAATGATAAGCTGAGCTGGACGTCACAGTTTCGTGCTCGTGATGCCGAAAGTATCTGTCTTTGAAAGAAATCGTGACTATTCCAGCGTCATAGCGTATTGTCAGGACACACCACATACTGGATAATTAAGAATATCGGCCGTAACTAACTATAAAAATTGCTCGTAGCAAACAGAGATACTTATTTAATTTTTTTTTTTCTTACGAATAAACGTACCTACTCGGCTTCTGTATGTCATCTGTATGTAATGTTGGATCATGGAATAATAAAGAAGCCCTTGGCGAACATAACAGCATAGTTTCTTTCTGCTATGATAGCGGCAGACATTCTCAACAGAGTACATTATATGTCTGTTGTATAGCTCATATCGTTTTTCCATCTTCTACATTTCTGTTGCGTTTTTTTTCAGATCCAACACGATCCCTTCACGATTCCGCTTTACCCAGCGTTTTGCTTGTTATTTAAATATATCGCAGTACATTACAGTTCGAACAACGGAAGCTGTAGTTATGACATCGAGTAGTAACAAGTATATGAATCGAATGAAAAGAACAACCGCGTGTCTACTCATTCTTGCCTTCTTCTCCGTGCTTGTTTATTCGGCATGTGTATTAATCCGTGCATCCGTGCCACCACTGCTTGGGCAAACTAAAGCAGACGATAGTAACCACGGCAGCGAAAAACATACCGCACGATACGGCACACAAAAATAGCCCCGATAGCAGTAACAAAGTTATTACTAACACTGTCTTACCTTTGCCTAAAGGGGATACAGGCAATACTCATATTAAGTGCATGAAGCATCGTTGTGTTCTAAATGGTCCTTTCGGCAGCTACTGCCGGCGGCTTCTAGCGGGCTAATTCAAGCACGTTGGTGGATACCTCACCGCCATTTCCCGCTGCCGCCCCTTGACGATTTCGCAGGTTTGACAGTGCCACCCGATTGCTCGTATCGCGTCCAGGTCTCGAGTGTTAAAGGTAGCAATCAATTATCCAGTGCCATTGCTTCTATTTGCTTTTACTGAGCTATAGCGCTTCACCACAGCTGTAGCCGTGCTATTGGCATCCAATTTTCCAAGCGAGCAGCAACGGTTACCCTCGATTCGCAGTAGATGTTAGGCGGGCTGCCATAGCGTAATGGTTTGAAAAAACAACAATTAACGCCAATTGTTAAGGGTTAGCCGTATATATTTTGTGGTTTTGCTTAAAAAACGTTTTCGGTGGTTCGCGCGAACGGAGGTAACTAGTGGTGATCCTAGTCTGATGGGTAAATGTTACATACATTCTGTATTATTCTGCAAGAACTATTATCATGTATCAAATCAACAAATGAAAGACGACTGATAATAGAAGCGATTATGCAGAATCCTTGGGCATATTGCGTTCCGTTGGAGGCCACCAACGCTGTCTGACTCGATCGCGATCTCGGGCGCTAGGCAAAAGCTCAAAAGCTTTACCTAGCGCCTCTTATGATTTAGTAATTTAAATCATTATTTTGTTATAGGCTTTACAAAAAGTTACTCATACTCAATATACCTTAACTTATTTAACATAAATAGTATATATATATATAAATAATAAAGTGAAAAAAGAACTTCAGCGCCCTACGCTAACTCCTCATTGTCCCTTGACAATACCTACCTAGGATATACTACGCAGTTAGCACTGAGAAGGAGCCTTACATATTGAACAGAATATAGGAAAAGCGTTGACCGTGGAAAAGTTCGAATGTATATCTACGCGGGATCCATTATCGTAGATAGCTAGCTTTGACAAACGCCCTGGTCATGCGACCTGCCCTAATAGCAGTTTGTTTCCTCTTACAGAAGAAGAGATAAGAGAACGAAAGGGAACCCCTTACAAATATCACGCACAGAGTCCCAAAAAAAGCAAAAATCGCCTTGGGGTCATTATCGATGGCAGATCACTATGAAGCTGAGTTCTGACTGAGCTGTGGCCTGCCTGCAGCAGGGAAAGAGCTAGGTAACTGAAATCGAAGTGGCAGCACCAACAACCACGGCTCTAGAGGCCAGAAATTCTCAGGGCATATTTTATTACATAAGACCTTGTCGTGCTCTATAGCCCTGAGCTTTTTGTTTGTGCGCTAGGCCAAGCGTGTCGCTTCGTTCCGTTAAAACTTTTCACTTTCCATTGACGAAAAGCCTATAATATGCTTTTTCTCATATTGTCGAATTGGTTTTCAGCCGACCCTAACGCCATGTCCTCTTCTTATTTTCGAATGCTTTTGTTGCCAGTAGAGTTTTTAAAAGCTTTTTCTTTCATTTTCTTACTCGCTCGTCTCTGCGCCATCCTTGTTGTAGCGAGCAACCCACCCAGTTTTCGTCCTATTTGATCCTGGGTATAATGGGCCTTTGTATGTATACAGGGCATTTTCGAGAAGTAAGAAATTGCGTAGATGACTTTTTTTGGGATCTATTTGCTGGTAAGGCGCTAACGAAATTTCCTTATGCATATTCATTAGGACGCAGTTGAAAATGATTCCAATGCAAAAAGATATTGCTTTCGCAGGATATATCTTAGCATCGATTTGTTCCAGGTCACTTGCCACTAGCCGCCTCGTTTGACTGATCACTATCATACAAGGGCTTCCAAGTAGGCTAAAAAGAGCTGAAGATTTTTTTATGGTCTTTTTACAAATGTTTTAGCGCGCCTTATCGTCACACGCAAGTTGTCCTTGTTTCAACAAAAGTCCGCTACATCCTAGTACCGTAATTTTCTTAATTTTCTAATGTCTACGATCTCATCCTTTGCTCCTAGTCGTTTATCGTAAGTAATATAGTATAAATATATTGACGGAAGCAACAGCTATGCTCCATCAGACGCGGCTCATCGGAAAATATTCTCCGATTCTTGTAGAAATGACGAGGGCACTGCATCTCTTCACCAGAAACAGTAATCATCAACAATGGCCTGGTTTGCTTAGCCTACCGTCTAAAACGGAGCGAAGAAGGAAAAGAGATAGCCAGTGACCGATAGAAACGAGTTGAAGAGGTCTCCTTCCAATTTGCTAACAAACATTTCCGGTCCTGCCTTTTGCCTGCCGCAGCTGCTGCTGTACTCTTTTAGCCCTAACACAGATGAGTCGCGAGTATTTCTAAAAATGTGTTTGGATTGAAAAAGACCACGCAATTAGAAATACGGGGCATAACAAGAACAAAAATTGTCGTCATTTGCTGGGATGTATGCACATACAAAGCGGGAAAAAAAATTGTTGTTTGAGACAGAACTACTTTGGACTGGATTACATTAATTCATATTTTATTTATTCGAACAAAGCAAAAAGTCTGTTGTCTGGGTAGAACAGCTTCAGCTTGACGAATACCTTAATTTAGTATCTCTATCGTCCAGTGATAGCCTTGATGCTGCAGATGTCTATCTAAGCATGCGTTTCGCTAACTTTAATAGAATAATTATGAAACGACGCTCATCTTTGCTTTTTGCTTACAGGTGCCATTCATGCCTGCGATCGATCTTGTTTAGCATTACTTGGTAAATGTACACTAGCGCATCGGTGAACTACCAATTGCAATTGATATCCAGGTCTTCCTTTGACCGAGCCTCGGCCGGAAGTGCCTCGTAGTTTCCGGTTCTGGAGACCTCTAAGACACTGCCGTAAAAGCTATGAAGTGGATGTTCTCGTCAGCCTTGTAGAAACGCATCCTCGACACGTATACTTCCGGCTTGGCATTGGTAGAGCCTTTGTAAACATCCTCTATTTCTTCGTCAGGCCTCTAACGATGCGTTAAGCTGTGCTGATCGTTTTTTTCATGCATAAATTTATGTTCTAGGCATCATTCAGGCCGGCGCCTTCAGGAAACATCAAGTTACTTTCTCGCTTCCGCATTGTTCGTGCTTCCCCCATTTCAGGAAATCATCCTTGTATTCATTTATCACCTGTCCGCCATTTCATACGCAACGTAAAACTATAACGCTATGACGCTTCCTTTCAAAAAATAACGCGCAACCTAGATCAAAGCCTTACTGGCGTTTTGCGTCGTGTATAGAAACTAAATTTTATCATTGTATGAACTTACCACTATAATGACATTATGGGCCTCAAGCTTAATGCTATGCTAACATGAAATGACTTTGTCCAATACCGAATCCTTACGTGGAGGTTTTTATGCGAATAAGACAGGTCTGCCAGCCGCACTGAACGTCTGACTGCATCCAAACAAGACGTCACTGCCCAACTATCTACGTTTTGCTGTTCGGTAATAACTACCGTGGAGATATTCATGCAAATTTAAATGCAAAAAAGAGCACGGGTCTATCTTATCTTTGTCGTGTCTTATTTCTCAGAGAAGCGTTATTACGTAAAAGCGGTAAGGTTCGTATTCGCCTTTTACTAACCGTGGCCGCCAGCTGCTTGAAACTGGACCGTCCCAGAGACGCCGCAAGTTGGGCACCTAGTTACGTTGGGTCGTTTCATTCCTAATTGACCCTCTTAAACTTCGTAATAACGACAGCGGCAACGCTAGGAGACGAGATGCTTGAAGGATGCGGTGAACACGATGCTAGATGTCATCGGCTACTAGTACTGGTGATGATGGCGGAAAGTACAAATTCGCAGTGTCTGACTAGCTCGTAAAGGTGCAGATACCTAAGGACATAAGATTCGTGCTCTGTGAGCCTCATTGTAGTCGTATTTTGTGGCTCCTACGAGCTTGGTTTAGTGCCGTGCGAGCGACCTGGTGGAAAGCAGTAAAGATAAAAAGAAGGTTTTAAAAATACGCATGTAGTCGTAGTATTACGGTCTGGCGCAAATTTACCGTTAATCGCATGTCGGAACTTTCATGGCTGCTATAGTAACTTACGATTCGTCGACCTCTACGAGCGATAATCCCAGTAACTGCCAAGTCCGTCGGAAAATAATTGTCACGTTATCGAAGTGCAGGGCGTTCGAGTTATCCAAAAAGATAACCGAAGAAAAACAAGGCTTTCGA
Source organism: Varroa jacobsoni (assembly GCF_002532875.2). Classification (NCBI taxonomy): domain Eukaryota; kingdom Metazoa; phylum Arthropoda; class Arachnida; order Mesostigmata; family Varroidae; genus Varroa; species Varroa jacobsoni. The sequence continues at coordinate 79,163 of NW_019212973.1, forward strand.
TAAGCCTCGGAAAAACTTGATTTGCGAAAACTATTTTCTCTACCGCACGTTCTAGCATAACATTTAATCCTCAGTAAGAATAAAATAGTCTAAACGGCAACGTCTGGTGTCGGAACAAGCCGACAAGCGTAAAACGTCCCGTTAGGGTGCTCCAACTAATATTTCTCCGTGCCTGTAATGGTGCTACGGATCTAAGCGATGTACGAGGTGCGATGGACACTTGTTACTTTTAACTGAAAGCCAGCTCTTTACAGAGATATTTCATAGCAGCGGCCAACTCGATTGCTCGTACCGGAATCATTCGACAGAGCTGAAACTCAGGGTAGTATGTTAAAATGATAAAAATCACCTATATTTAGCTTATTTATAATAGGAATGATGATACTTGTGTAGACTCCGAACTGAGTGAGTGAATTACCCAACTATGTGATACATCTCGCTTAAATCCACATTGATTGTTCGATGGGTTATTGCGTGTTTATTATTATGATAGGAATTGATCTCTTCATACAGATACCGACGAAATGAACGTTTCTACAAGTCCATATATGTCCGGTTCATATATGGACTTGATATATGGATTTGTTTCACTCTATATACGTTGGTTATATATCTGTACAAATGCTTTGAGCGCTGTGCAATAAATCTACACGATAATATTGATATCGTGTTTCCATTCAACCTAGAACTATCTCCAATATGACCTTCGTCTATTACAAGGGTCCATATTGCAATCATTTACATAGGTCTCGGAACAGTCTCTGGAGGGTTCGGTATTAACCCAATATTAACTCACAATCCCAGAATTGTGGGTTTAATTTGTTTTTTTGTATCTATAATCGCCAATATCACATCTATTGCGATCTTTCGCGCTACTATTTTAAATTTTTACATTGTTGCTGTGTGGCCAAATGGCGATCATGTTTGACAGGTTCTATTCCTTACTTTACTTTCTTTTTCACGTATAATATATTATATTCAGTATCCATCACCCTCAATATCAGTATATATATATATATAT
>NW_019212973.1:80283-137244 GCF_002532875.2 Varroa jacobsoni
GCTCATAATAACAGCGATAAAGCAGCTGTAGTAGTACTAACTAGTAACCGCGACAAAAACAGTAAAAATACAACTATCCTTCCATAGGTAACTATTATCTAGGACGCAACCGTAGTCTTACTTGTCAAAAGCGCTAGCCTACTTCTGTCGCCGTATGTCAATATCATTATCTTACATTTCTTTAATTACCGACTCCATTTACTACTAATCAGTTATTACCGTTTCGATATACGAGCGACTTGTTCGTTGAATAAACGGGCTACTATATGTATATACAATAGCCCATTTATTATTATATTATATTAATTATATATATATATATATATATATATATATATATATAACAATATTATTATTATGTCACACATCTATATATGTATATGTTCATAAATAAAAAAAGATATATACAAGTATAAAAAAAAATGAACAAACTAATTAAGTTGACATCCAAGAACAGGTCTTTTCTCTAAACGTCTTTATTTATTTGTTACCAGTACTGAAGGCTGATCCTAAGGACATGCTCGTAAAACGATCGCTGAAGAGGATCAGCTCGGTGAAGCATTATGCTACATAATAATCGTGTTGGGAAAAAGCACTAATTATTGGCTTGATTAAAATGACGCAGCCCAGAACTAAGTTTGGGCGAGTCTGCGGAACAATAGGGAATAAATAGAGATAAATATATTCTACAGATTACAATGGACGCCAGCCATACATGAGGACAGTTCGATTCGTCAGCTTAGAAAAGGCGTCTGAGACCCAAGTCTCAACCACACGACGAAGCGTAGTTTAAGCTTTCTATATTTATTTATATATTCCTCTATTGAAAGCGGAATGCAAGTCAATTTCGAATATTACGTTATCTACATAGCAACAGGGCCGGGCGTTATTTTGCTAAGAAAAATGAAGAATAATGTAGTAATGCTTTGTTTTTTTTTTCTTAAATCTACATACTATCTGTAATAAATAAAGGAATCGAACAAGACTATGACGTACGTTGCAGGCTACTACCGTTAACGGACATATTGCACAGCTTGAAACTTTTTCGATCGTTCGAATCCGACGAGGAACCCTATTCCACAATTTTTTTTTCTTTTTTTTTTTATAGTGAAACACTCAGGTCGATGTAAGGCTTACTACGGTACGAAATCAAAGGACCACACTTAGCAAAAAAAAAAAACTAGTATTTGAGCTATATCTTTTTTTACGAACGCATGCTTTTCTGACATTATTCCATGCACTGTGTATGCAAAGGGGAGGGCAGATGGCAAGCATGTTGCACCGAACTAGAACCTGATGGCCCATAAAAATATCGGTAACTCTACCCTGAATACTTCTAATACCACAACGAGATCCATTGAGAACTTGAATTATTCGAGTCTAGGCCTGACGACTATACGCCTTCAAGACCCGAATAAGGTGCACTACCTACGAAGCTAATTAGACCAAACAAACAAGACTGTTCGTTAATTAGCGAAGCAATTCCACTAGTAGAATATTAAAGAACTATAGGAAAAATGTAAATCCCAATAGGTTATAAAAAAGCTGAAAAGTTTTGGTAAAAAGACCGGTGAAACAAAATACATGAGTCTCCTCGCGCCATCGTTACATAAGAACGCGAACCTTTGACTGGCAATTGTCCGAGTACGTCCTCCTTGCCTAAATTCGTATTGCACATCAGCCTACGGTCAGTACAGCATCGTTGAACGACCATAAAAGAAACAGTACCAGGATAGACTCTCTATCTCGTGTCCCACATTTGCCAGGCACACCGAGACGAGCTATGGCAAGTTAAAGGAATCCTCAAAAAAACGGGTGTTCTATGTTCTAGCTGTCCGGACGCGAAGTAAGTAAATCTGCAAACGCCCTCGGAATACAAAGGAATACGTAGGGAAAAAATAAAATCTACAGAAATTTCTGGAGAAAATTGAGCTGGGAATCCTCTCCTAATGTTATGAAAAGCCATATCCCCGAGGGATTGGCAGCAGCGTGTTAGCTAGTTTTCTTTTCGCCTTTTCCACTGACGTAATCCCGTTAAAAAATAGAAAATACACCTTCTGGACAGAGATGACGTCCGTATATTAGCGATATCCCACAGTTAAACACGAACTCTATAAGAAATAGTATAAAGTACACAAAGTGTACAATCTAACTCTACACTTTGACCACCTTCTGCTTCAGCCTTACAGAGGGTCATATAGTTTCCGTATATCGTAACATAATCATACTTGCACGGGGGAGTAACCTGCGAGTGCAGGCATGCTTCAATTTAGGTTAAACGCAATATTTGCAACAATTAAGTGGTAGACTTCCATAGTCTCATATTTATAGTTTGCGTCAGCTCTTGGAGAATCCTTGACAGTATGGCCTTTTCAAAGCCTTGTATGCCTTTTATATCCTTCGTTTTCATTCTGTATTAGAGCTCATGATTCCTGTTTGAAACATGCTTCTCTATCCTACCTATTTTCAATATACCCAGTGTAATCTTCACAAGGTCGTTTGTGGTTATTTGCGGTGCGATTTGCTATTATTTGCGCATTAATCAAGGGATTCATTGCAAGGTGGTTTTCAGCGACTCCGTGCACGGTGACTTCCTTGAGCAGAGGCGCATGCCTTATGTACTTCAAATGCCCCTGTACTCCACGATAATTGCAACTGAGCTGTTTGTCTGACGGCAAATGCTAATTTATCCGCATTCTGTTTGCTCTATTGCCCTGAGCGCACTTTCACGCACTACTCCGGAGCTATTTAGAATTTTTCATTTGCCCGCCTATAAGCCTCACGGATATCAGTTGAATATGGCGAAGTTGAGAGACCTTTCTAATTAACGCTCCGCTAATTAATTCCTTCCTTTTTTCATGATTGCGATTTTCGTTCGGTTCATATAACGTTAAATTTGAGCGCACCTCGTTGCAGATGGTAAGCGTTTATACCGTACGTTTTTCACAGGATAAGTTGATATTGTCGTACGTTTTAGGAGACAGCGTCAAAACGAAACAGATGACTTGTACGTAGACCTTGCCTAATCAGATAATGACTTTGTTGAAACTAGCAATTACAAAGCAGCGAAAAGCACCAGTTTTAATGGAAGCGTCACGACGAAGAACTTGATTAACATTAAGAGCAATGTAATGTTTTGACCCCAAGGGCAAAAACGCAGAGCACAATGTAAAATAGAAAGGCAAACATGCCCTACATGTATCTAAATATCCAAACACCATGTCTACCACTAAACCATGTATCGATCGTGTATTTGGCTCGATGAATTTATGATACCACTCTAATGGCGGTGACTCTGCAACATACTGCCCTCTCCTCATTTATCAGCTGATTCAATAGAGCTCGAATAGAATGTGCATTTCGGGGAGCGTGCCATGGATATACATGTAAAGCTGATATGTTGACCAATATTTTGTGTCGTATGTAACAATGATAGCGCCAGCCTCAATAGACGACTTCAACTAGTTTCTCACAGTCCTCAGTGCTCCTCGATGAGCACTGAAGTTACCTAAACGACTACAGGCGAAGCGTTTCTTCGATCGAATGATCTTCTTTCTCTGACTTTTGTCGCTCACATATGCTGATCGCAATAACGTAGAAGGCTCCATTAGTCAACTAAGTCTACTTAGTGAAGGTCATCAATGATGACGCTATTGCATAGCCGCTTTCAATAAATAATATGTGTATTTGTTTAATATGCCTGATTAAATATAGGCCTTCAATTAGGAAACTTTCGTTTGTCTTTTTTACATACCTCGGTTCCGTTAGATATGAAAATCCTCGAAAAAAGGCAACATTTCGAGCCGACTGAACGTAATCTGTCTGGGATACGACACCAATTATGTAATTCACGAGTGCTTCGCTTGCAAAAGTTTCTATTACATGAAATCGTTGCTTTGTGCAAAAGCTATCCTTTCTAGCAAATATATTCGTTCCTCATTATTCCGACACGATGTAGGCTCACTGATTTACTCAGACTCATAACGACTTCACCGTGAACCGCTCTCTCGTCACCTATGGCTACTTGAACACAACTTGCTTTTAGCAGGCGAAACGGCCCCTGGATTTCTTTGCGAGTTGTCCACCTGAACGCCCGAAGACACTGATACAGATCGTAATGCACGTTATATATGTGTGCGTATGGTATGTGCATGAGTAAGCCTCTGCTGACGAGATGTGCCAGCAATTGAATGAAATCTGCTCAGTGTGATATCAAACGTTCTCCATCTTGCTCAAATTTTTATCGTTACATAGCCTCTTTCTCATAGCTTTTTTGGCTATCTTCTTGACGCGTGTTGACCTTGTCGCACATACCCGCTATGGATTTTGCCTTCGGTCGCAGTGGGAAAATGTTCGGGGAATAGCTCGTTTGCGGATCCTATATTCGTATCGTGATTTTGGCTTATCAAGCAATCACGTACAACGGATTGGGGGGCGGTAGAATCGATCGTGACTTGACCTCAGTCTCATACGATGGAAGAAGGCCTTTGCAGTTCGAGCTTTCTTCATTTGTCCGAAACGAATGTGTAGATTTAATGTAAAATGTACGCACAATTCGAAACTGAGACAAATAGAAAACGGACTAAACGTCTATCTGTCACATAAATTCGACAGTCCGTCGCACCGGAGGCAAAAGGGAGCTTTCCGTGTGACGTCTGGCGTACGGACGATGACATACGACGACATCTGTCCACAGCAGCGCAGGCGAGCAGCGATGTCGTTTATCGAAATGACATTTCCGTCGCTTCCAATATCTGTGCAACAACATATGTTTTACGGCTATTGAAAGCGCCAGGTAATAGACCTCAGCTTCAAGATCGATGTATCGATAGGAATAGCGCCGCGGCGCAAAGAAAGTAATGTTATCAAAAATGAGTCATATGCAAAACTAACTTCCGGAATATACACCTAGCTTAAACGAAAGATAGAACCGACGGGGAATGCTAGCATTACGTCCTAAATATAATTATTGCCTTAATGTAGCCATTTGTTTCCTAGTCTTCGATGACTTTAATGTGGACACTTGACATACAAATGCCCCCAGAAGCAAGCTACTTGTCGTTGATATGATCGTGAGGACGATCACGGTGAGACTAGCCTGTACACAGGATTTGGTATATATTGAAGCGTAATATTGATGTAGAGCATATTGCATCTGAGTCGAGATTTCTCTAGCCTAGGAGCCTAAAACAGGCGCCTGACTATTACAAAAACAATTTCCTATCATAATAATTCAAGTGGGAATAATAGCTAAGGTAAGCTGAACGTCTACGTAATTCGATTACGTGCGATCCGCTTCCGCGACGCTGACACAAACCCGTATGGTTTTGTCTTCTAATATCCAGAAACATTTACTCTATTATTATATATGCCCATCAGTAACGTAGTGGAGGCTTGCTGCGTCGCAGAATGTTACTTGCCGTTGGCAACAAAAGGTATGAGGTAACAGAATCATATCTTCATAATGCCCTTTGTAGCGTTCGTTGTGAAATGATGCACATACGATAGAAGCTAACGTTGTAACACGCTTTAGCGTTAGTCTATTAGGCTGCTAATGCGAGCGAAACCCGGTTACAATCCAGCCACACGCTTCATTTCGTCTCACTGATATTGAGCTCCGTCTGATCTTGAACGATTGCTTCAGAACGATAACAACAAGTCCGATACTATGAAGCAAGTTCGCGTCGAGAAGTGACTTATTGTGTGACCATAGTCGCTAATTTTAAAGATTTGATAACTTTCAGCTAAAGGTTGTTGCTATGGGACCGTCCTATGTTTGACATAAAATTGCGGGTCGGCCTTTTATGCTTAGGTTAAGCCATAAGGTAGTGAAGATCTGAACCTGCCTAGTACAACCACTAGTTTTCCAACTAAGGTTGTTACTATTATTATCATTTGGATTCTTAAAATTCGACCTACGATTTTTATTAATTAGTATTAGTAATGTCCATTTATTTCTAAAAAATATGCGGTAGAGAGGTCCTAAAAAATATTGGGACTGTTCTATCATCAGAAACAATTTATTATCTCAACTGTTCACAAACCAGTTCTAGCAATATCTCTACCTCGTATTATTAAACAAAAACAACCTGGCTTTTAACCAGCTTATGCGGTTCCTCTAGAGAACATTCAACACGCCCTTAGTGATACCTGTATGCAACGTTTGTTGACTGCCGATTTAGATCTTACACGACCTCCGGAATGGCGCGCTTCTCAGATTAGCCCGGGCTGGAACCCAAATTATCGTGACGCTGCCCAGAGAGATTTTACAGGTGAACGCGGACTTCTACTACGACGAAATTGCTGCTTAGTTGGACAGGCCACAGGGCTGACGCAAGACGGAAGATCTAGGTCCATCCTTGTTTTCACTAATGATCACCGATCTGCTGACTGGTGACTAAGAAGGGATGCACTATGGTTAATCTTTTAACTGTACGTTAAATACCTCTTTTCATTTACCAGGAATAATACCATGCCCAACTAGCCCCGGTGGGCATCCAGAGACATTGAGAAACGTAAATTCACGACAACCATCTGAAAAACGAAAATAATGACATTCTGCTGCGAGAGTCCGCTAACATCGACGGACTTACTGTGGCTCAGCTACAGGGTAATCAAATCCGTGAGTTCCTTTATTTACCTAAGAATAAAGTTGACGATTCGGAAAGCAGATTACCCAAAGGACGCGAAAAGCACGACTGGCCGTCGTGCTTGAAAACGCTTGCGCTCTCTGTTTTGTATGGTTTCCTGTTGGTACAAAATTACTTCACGGTGAATCGACTACGCCAGTCCAATAAGACTACGCGGGCCAATTGTGAGCGCGTCTTAGGCCTCCCTGTCACAACTAAAAACTCGTTTTATTGCTTCCTAAACCACCACAGTTTATTCAGAAACTGAAGCAATTAAAGTAAACAGATGACCTATGACTGCTCGGAAATACAGCAAAAAACAAACACATTTAAACATGCAATTTCGTGGGTCAATCGGCTGATTTTTTCATATACTTTGCTACGATTCGGAGAAAGACTTACTTCTACTAACAGCCTGCAGGATTCTGCAATCGGGAACTGGCGAGTTTTTTTTTTTTAATTTAATAGCGCATCCGAAGTAAATTATCCGAAGCATTTATGGAGCGTCATGGACTCTATACAGGGGTATCGCGCTTTGCTTCTAAGGCCGTATCTCAATGAAATCAATATCTTAACAATTTTCTGATCGTGTTACCAATGCTTATTAGCATTGAGAGCGCACGATTATACAAAGAATGACAGCAGCATAGACGGTCAATTCTGGACGAAAAAGGAAATTTTAAATCGAGAAGCTGTTTCTCATGACAGGTCTGTTGATTTGTTGTCGAAGAATTATCTTTATTTCAATATGACGAATGGTGTATACGCACATCCCCGTTACGACAATCAGCCCGCCAAAGTTTGTCCTAATCTAGGGTCGTGCCCTGTATAAGGTCCGGAAGACTGAAGTCATGCTATGTACGATAGGGTTGGCCCGCGTCGAAGTAATCTCAGGATCTGTCTCGTTCTCGTTAACATCACCTTTGATATTCGTTTCGTCTTACTTGGGTAAATGCAGCCGTTATTTAAACAACATTGTCAGATTCACAAAAACATAACAAGCAGTCCCATCGAAAAATCTCATATATGAACGTACGATTTGTTGTGACACATTTACGTAGGGAATGCCTTTTCCTTTGCGGAAAACAAATTTTCGTTAACAAACAATATTTTATTATAGAAACAAATGCCAGTGAGTCATTTAAAAGCATTGCTAAAATCTAGATAATGATGCAGGCATCAATACGCGATGATTCCCTCCGAAACCCCGATGTCGCCTTCATCAGAGTGATAACATTTTTATTCTGTTCAAAGTGGCATCAACATACGCACGCTAGAGTCCCTAACATATAGAAACTTTAGGCTGTTGACTTCTGAAAGCAGGGTATATAAACAGTGGACATTGGCATCGGCTCAATGGAACGGATCCGTTAGGTTACATGCGCCTGGTAGCAGTTTAGTGTTCTTGCCTTGGGATATTTCAACAGGCTGATTCGATGAGGAATGCGTACGGTACGCGCTGCTATCGAAGCTCTCCTTTTTTGTTTCTTTGCTGTTATTTTGGATTCGTTCCACGCTTAGAACGCCAGTTTCTATTTGACGGAGCACCAAATCTTGCTGTGATCGATAATGAAATACGACGGACCTCGCAACGGGCTGTGCAAAGTAATAGAGGCAATTGCTCGAAAACGAATACTAGGTTAAGGTAGATTCCTGTTGCAGAAGCAACCTTTGTTTACGCAGCTCAAGCTTTGGGTCGAAGCTTAACAAAAATGTTTTGTGGTTGGCTCAACGTCTAAGAGATGCTTTCCGATGACTGTTCAACTGCTTGAGCATGGTGCATTCCCCTTCACATGAGCCGTAGTGTCACCCGTTCAGCTGTGGCGTTCCACATTTGGAAGGTTTCGGTCCTAAAATTGTTTATGCTTGAAATAATGATTTAATTGATAACATCGTCGATGAAGGCGCTGGGGCATGTTATTTTATTCATTCGATCACATCAGTAGTGTGCTAGACGTCATAGGCGGGACTTAAGGCAGTGATCCTCGTTTATGTACATATATATATATAGAAAAGTGGCATGTTCATTTAAAACAGGGCAAAAAATAAGTATAGCTCTTCGCCTACGATCTCGTCCACATCGCCGCTATTCCTTTCATCTAACCTGAAGTATCATCATAACTAAGATCAGCTGTGGCAACAAGAAGCGTATACTTGGCGTACTAAATCATTACTGACGAGTGATCGAGCCCCTAACACGTTGTTGAGGGACGACACGGAGTATCTAAATTAAACCCGGAACTTTTCGAGCATGTAATAAACCATCTTCGCAATCTGTATGAGTTTATCTATGCAAACCTAATCGGTTTGCTTGACCCTTTCTGGCTGTAGGAGTTTGGGTCAGTCGAGCGACATATTGTCAGCATTGCGTCGGGGGGTTTTAAGCTATCTTTTAGGTAAAAGCCACATATCGAAATGGTTTCCAACGAATTCGTCCTATGCTTATCTAGGACGTCTCGAATAACAATCTATCTCTTGTTTATAGTCGAAGTCTAGTAAGTCTATCCCTAGCGAAAAGGTTTAATTTTCTATTTCGTTAGAGAAAAATAGTTTATCTGCACTATTAATTCTTTCTGAAAAACGGCCGTGAAGGTTTCCAGATTTAGCAAGCGACTTTTTTTTTTCCGATACGGTCACTGTTTTGTACATCTGAGATAATGTGAATGTTGAAGGAACCGCATATTGAACGTGAAATTGGACTAAGCTTATAGAAAATAGCAAGCCTTATTAATACACAGATAGCTCAAGCCAGATGATCACTGCTCTAACTGGTAAAAAGAAGTTACCGCAACGGCACCTTATTTTTGTCCAGAATAGGTCCGAAACCTTGACGAAAGAGAAAGCGAAAAGGCGTTTAGCGTATCAAAGCCCAATGGCTCCGCCAAATCCATTTTGAAGATTACAATACGAGGCCTTGATAGCATTACAGTTATTGTGCCTTCTGCGAAGGCTACGCTCTTCATGCCTTGTCTGAGCGCCGATACATCAGAGAGATGGCTCGTGCACAATTGATTTTGAATTACCCATAATATGACCTCATTGAATTTGTTGAGCACTGCAGAGTAAAGACGAGCTGTTTGCATACGTACAACAAACGTAAGGGAATTTCTAAGCCGGGGGTTGCACGTACACTCCTTTCCGAAAGTTACGTACAGCTTAATCTTGCAAATAGAAGCAGACGGTATGATAAAAACGCTTTTATTATTTATCATTGGATTGTTTAAGTGCTCTGTTGATAAATACATCCATTTATGCTCGCCATAATCGGGAGTAATACCATTTTATAATTTTAAAAGCAACGAGTAAAATGTACTTTAGTTCCACTTGCAACCGGTCGTGAACAATTATATAAACTATCCCCTTTCATACATTTTACTAAGAAATGGTGCTATATATATACATACCATTTTTGTAGCACAGCCGGTTAGCTACATCAGCACGTTCGCAATATAGTTGTTATTAATTTGGCTAATGTCTGCCCATCGCATCTCTAACCATACGCATCTATATACTGTATGGATAGCAGTAGTCCTGCCTACGGAAAAACCTCCGCTGCATTTTCTAAAAACCTAGGCCTCTTTGCCTAATTGAAAACTCCATAGCTGAAGTGAACCTCAGCCAGGCCACTACAACTGATTCACATAATTCTATAACGGACAGAAGGCACTCGACGTCCGAGAACCCTCATGATTCACCAGCGCGGTAAAGCACTCCCTTGAGATGACAATTCTTAATGACCCAAATGCTTATACATATTCTTCCGTACCTATCTTGGTAACTTCAGCAACCTTCACTGTATGCTTCCGCGTACTAAACTTTTCCCAAACACTGGGATGAAAATTCACTACAAATAGAAATCTTATTTCTTGAGGAAATTCTGTCCCACCTTCCGTACTACGTAGGCTCCTATATAAACTGCATAAAACTATCGTTTTTTAAAAACAACTTTCTGCCTATCACTTACATTAAGATTCGCTTCTTGTCACCTATATCAGCGGCTCATCTGACCGTTGTCAATGTCCTTCTAAGCGAAACTGTGAAATACCATTATCTATGCGTCGAAGTTCTCACCAGCAGCAGCAGCAGCGATACGTAGTCTCGTATAATACTTTTAAGCATTGTATTTTCTAACATAGGGACATAACATAAAAGTAAATAAAAACATTTTTTTAAGAGCGTCCAGAAAACTAAGATACTACTAAAATACTATCGTTTTGGAATAAAAAACGCTTAGGCATAGGATGCGTCTTTAGTTGTACGTCCACTCCTGCCATTAGAAACTGCTTGAAGCATCGTTCCGTGCTGGCTCCCAAAGATAGTTTATGGTTTGTTACATATTTCAGCGTTGTCGTAAATGCTTAAGTTAATGCTATATAAAAATGTTACTGTTTCACCATCACGGCCATTAGGCGGGCGTAGGATGACCTCAAAGGACAGGGTGTGACAGGCCTTCGCCTCAATTTTTCAGAGTGAATTTGCTAAATAGTGAATCAGTCAAGCGAAGGATTTTTATAATGACCATATTTGTAACGCTGGTAACCACGTAAAACTTGGCCTGCCATTGGCCGCTGTTACCAATACGCTAGTTACGTGTGTTTAGCTAGAGATACATTACAGTACTAATAACAGTTAGGGTAAGAATAATTATGGAGTTAATTTATAGCGTTCAAGAGCGCGTATGCACCGAGGTGGGGTATGGCAGCTTCTCTAGTAAAGTAGCATTTCTGAGCAAACGAGTAGCCAATAAAATGTCAAATTAGGCCTATCCACATCTTCGCAGAAACAGCACTAACGAACTTAGTATCAAATCAATATTATACGATGCTTCCAGACCAATATCGTTAACTCCTCCCTTTACCACTCGTTTGGAATAGGCGAGTATAACGACCCGAAGTAGAAGTGGCTACCACCCCTAGTTCTGTTCTGTATGCAACTTCATTTACATATAAACACGTAACAATCTGTGTTTAGAAAGAAGTGTAAGGCCTGTGTGAAATTCAGCCAGCTTACTCTAGACAAGGTCATGATAAGTGTGTTCATCGTACACATTTTGATTACAAGTGGTTAACTTGAGCTAACATTTAAGTTATGTCACGTTCGTTATGAACGCTCATAGAATTCCAAGAACCTAAGTAGGCTAACCGCTACTCGTTATGGGCTTTCGTATAAACAGGAGTGTGGAACTAGAGAAACATACTGTGCAAGATAACCCTAATACGTAACAGTACGCACGTATACATACGAAGCGATTAGAGGAGGTACGCTACTTTGTGGATAAAGACAATCAATAATAGCTGTTTGTTTGTTACTGAAAAAACAATAAGTGATTATAATTATCGTAAACCAGATCGGGCTTAAATGCAACGTACGATTTTTTTTATTCATAGCCTAGCTCTTAGCTTCGACTTTAACACTTCATTTTAAATGAAATCGGTAACTTTTTTCGAAATTGGTATTTCGTTTCTAAAGTGAGGGGTTCGTATGTGCTCATCGTTATCGTACCGCTTAGGGATCTAGCACCTGCTTCGAAGTCACGTAAGATGAAGAGGTCACGTTTTGTTCCAAATAGCTCCTTTCGACAGCTAGGTGGATGAATAGACGCGCTTCCTGAGCCCTGCATGAAGCCGACCTCATGCCAATCCGTAAAATTGGATGTCATATAAGAACGGTAGTTACATGCACACCTGCACAGCAATCCTACAAACTCAAACGCTCCAGAGCAGGTGCAGTGCTTGTTATTTTTATGGCTCGTGTATGTAACATGACGCTGTCCACTGTTCAAGCTAGCCCCCAGAAGATTCGAGTTCCATTGGTTGCTTCCAGCAGAAACGGCAGCATCAGCAGCGATCGATGATATTTGTTGTTGGAAGCTGCTTGTCAAACTCCATCGCGCATGTTGCATCGCGCCACAACACCGCTATACACCGCAAAAGTTTTTCAACGTTGGCCTTCAACGGATTGGCAGTTCTGTCTATGGTAAGGGCAGATGCCACTGTCCAGATTCGATATTTATTCATATATGGGTGCGATCAAGCGTTTTATTTACGATTAGAATCGTCTGCTGCAGGCACGTTTCTGTGGTATAAACATACCAGTTCGGAAGCACGCACATTATGCGGGAACGTCACTCACATAGTTACGTAACAAACCCTTTCTATGGAGAATGAAGCTGTCGTCAAACAGTTCCCGCAAGGTCCGATTTGATTCGTTTCTATGAGCAAATAATACCTCATTTGCCCTGGCAGACTACATCATATTGTTCGAGCTCCTTACCAGGACACTAAGGTCGTCGTTCTTACGATGTTTGTACATTGGGACTACTCGTATTTTCAAAGTTTTCAGTTCAATTAAAATGATATTAACTACATTACTATGAGAAGGTCTACCGTTTAAATACACTATATATCAGTAACGGGCGAATCCACACCAGGAATGACATCGACGTTACTACGGGAAGCCGCAGTGGAGCTATTGTGGCCTACGCTAGGCAATGAAACCAGAAGAGTTAACTATTCGTTGGCTTTCGTCTGCACGTATAGATGCTAAGTGATGGCCAGGTTCCTGCATGCCTAAATAGTGAGTTCAGAACAAGGAGATCGGTTACTATACGATAACAAAATGACATTAGCTGGAAATTGTTTGTCGTTCCTTCCGATTGTCGCATCGATTCGTTAAGAGTGAAGTAAGCCATTGACGAAAACGTATCAGCTAACGGTAACCGGAAGCAAAGCGATATTGGATCTGCTTAGGCCCATTTCAAGGGTACGGATTCACAATTTTTGACTGATAAAGTAGGCCAGAAGATTAAAAGACCCAAGGCCTAAAAATGAAAAAAATTACATTTTTTATAGAATAAAAGTATTGAAATGTTGTTCGAGTTTAACGCTGAACAGATTTGGCCTTTGCTCGTTACCTGTATCTATCTCGGATGAATCGGTTTACTGCTTTATATACAGTTTTTTGCTAGTGTATTTGAAATGTATCTATAGCCGTCCGTTAGATACTATTTTATTGGAAGACAACTATTATATACAAAATGTGATCCTATAGTCTAGATAAAATCTGCCAAAGCTAAAGCATTTCAGCTTGTATCGAAAATTAATTATACTACGTACAGCGCGTATGGACGAGTTCAAGCAGTCACACAGAATTCGAAATTGGCTGCGTTCCCCCTCAGAGGTTGTAACCGATGGCCGACGACTGCATCAGCTCAAAGCCCATATCGCCATAATTTTTCAAAGTAATGCATTATATCTGCAAAAATCGATATAATGCGGTACGGTTTGCTATAGTACATTATAGATGGATACTATATGTCATCGATATTCTATTGTGTCGAAGAAGTCGAAAATAAAACCTTGTACCAGCTTTATGGGCTTCAATCGTGCCAAAGCCGCTTTGAGATATTCCATGCTGGGTCTAATGCTAGAGCAGTGTTTGGACTTCGTTATTGACCGTCTTGCTTTCGTTTTTCTCTTGGGCTCCCTCGGTAGCCTTTAAGCATGATTCCTTTTAAGAGATTTTCGAGTTTCGAAAAGTGGAAAGATCAGAAACGGCTAGGTGAGGTAAACGCGATAGTTGAGCTAATACAGGCATGGATTTTTTTTTTTTCTAGAAAATGCAAGACAAAAAGTATTATCGTAGTGAACTTCCAACTTGTTATTCCGGAGCTCAGATCCATTTTAGCAGACAGCATCGTGTGACCTTATCAAAACTTTGTGACGATGCCCTCTAGTTTGCAAGCCGTTGAGGGTTAGCTAGCAAAAATGAATAAAACCTACATCTATGCACGTAATGCAATTCAGTATCAGTAGAACCACTCGGGTAAGCGTTCATAACAAACAGTTTCCCATTGGTCATAAAAAGGTGGTAAGAAAAAGATGCTTCGTTGTTTTGCAATTTTTTGAGTTGGCCTACCCCACACAGCGATCGCGCTTCGGTCCCAACATCAACCCATAAACCCGCGTACCGTTATATGCGGCCCTTTTTTCGAATATAAAGGTTCTTCTTCTCGCCAAAAGATCGTTCAAAACGAATTGTATGTAATACGCTGACTTGGCATTACTTCAGCGTAAATAATTATGCCCCTTCCTAGTTTTCGTCTATTTTCGCCCAGTCTGTTGCGAAACTGTTAGTGTTAGTTGGGAACTCGACGCTGGTTTTTATCACAATTCTTATCTTCTGCAACGCCTTTGAGCCTTTTTATCATTAATCGATTTTACAGCAAAACATGATCATTATCATTGAGTGCACTAGAAAACAAAATCACTATATCTGTCGTTCGATACTTAAACTAGATAGAAAAAAATCACTGCGCCTTCGATTGAATTCCTGTACTATTTCTCCACCACTTGTTCGAAATATTCACAGACATCCTAATTAAGCATCGCCGTGGCAACTTACTCGTGAAAGTTATGTTCGGGCAATTGGAGTGCAGAACTAACGATCAACAAACTTAACGGCGGACAATATGCTCTAACAAGCGGTGTCGTGAGATAGGAATTGCTACTGGGCTTTTCGGCCACATCCTACATAGCCAATGTCAGCCTGAAGTCATTCGATGCCGACAGAGATAGGGTCGCATGGTGGACACTACGTTCTGTTGGATTTTACCAGCCGGCCGTAGCAGGAGTGAGCGTGTTAGGGCCAACGTCTGCAACTAATTTGCCGTCTGCAGATCAGGCCTCCGATGAGGGTAGGGAGTATGAGAAACCGGCAGGAGTCTAAATGGCACTTGTGTTATGTCACTCGGAGGATAAGGTTTCGATACGGACAGAGTCCAAATAATGCGGTACCTATAAATTTAAGTATCAGATTAATTTTTCAGTAGAATAATAAGCTTTCGCTCGCAATAAAAGTTTAAATATTAGCTACAATATATAGATTTTTTTTTGTTAAGTTTTTTTTCTACAAACCACAAGTTGATGTGTGTGTGTGTGGGTGTGTGTGTATAGGAATGCGAAAAATAAAAGCAGCTTTTATAGATTGCTGCGAATGACTATCACTATTTAGCCCATATAATAATCACTCATTTGTTTGACCTAAAAAAATCAACAGGCATTCTTTAATCTACAAAAAGGGAGGAAGATTGTTTCTTTTTACCTCAAGAAAAATCGCCAAGACAAAAATTCGTATAGGTAAAAATATTGTTGGTTGAAATAGTGGCTCATCCTTGATTTATTGAGCGTACTAGGTCGTCAGGGTACCATGACCGACCAGCTGACCAATTAGCGCTGGATAACAGTTCAGACTCTACTGAAGCGAATCAGGACAAATTTTCTGCCAGAGGAAAAAGGAGACTCTCCTTTTTCTTATGAGAAAGGCAGATGTTTTGAATCGTCAACATATCATGTCATTGTAGTGTCTAAGGATGCGCCATGTTGTCAGCTGTAGTTGATTTTCGTATTATTGCCATTGGGAAGCATGGCACATATTCCATGTATATTTTTGGACTGGATACCCCGCACGTTTCTGCTGCGCCTAACTCAGGACGACGCGCACCATCATGCCACGTCATAAACTTGTTTTTATAGCGGCGTATAGCATTTGTACCCAGAGTATTTGGCTACAGGACGTTTTTCGAAACTTGCACCCCATTTCCGAAAACAAGATGGAAAAGAAGAAGTGTATGTCATTAAAGCGGAGAGGAATGCGGAAAATTTAAATTTACAATTTATTACTCTTGCTCCGACTTCGTATCTCAAATTTTGTCTCATTTCGTCCAAAGCCAAGGTATATATCTGCACCAAATAGGCGTAGTTGGCACCACGGGGCTAAATCAGAGTTGATGATCCAACGAACACTTACCCGCGGAAACGGTGTGCAGACGTCCGCCATGAGGTGCGCTCTGAATTCAATTAGGCTAGTCCTTCTCGACCTCATAACGAAAGGTCAGGGACAAATGTCGGATGAAAAACAGTTTTAAAGAGCATAGATAATTCGTTTTACGGAGTGATTCTGTATAATCTCAATTTTTTTGGCCCGGAGTATCCACATTGTTGTGGCCAGAGACAATCCACTTGCTGAAGTCTCGTCCCATCTTCATAGCGAATAGACTATGGTAGCAGGCCAAAGGAAGGTCTTACGTTTGAAAAGACCTATGTGTTATTATACGGAAACCTTCATTCTGCTATTCTGGACATTCATTTTTTTAATATATTTTATTTATATCGTTTTGAATAGTGTAAGATTTGATGGAGTTCTCTAAAGGTACGCTGTTTAGGTCGTCAGCAATATTTACGACAGATTATTTACCACTAACAAATTAACATGTATTCTATTGTATAGGTTACAGTTACTTTACAAACAAGACAGTAACGACGCTGTTATGGAACAAGTAATCACCTAATGCAACTCGAACTTACTGCTATCTTCCAGGCTGGGAATGAATCAAGGACAAAACTTCCTAAGCTGCAATAGAGCGATCTACAGTTGCCCCAACCGACAATAGAAAAAGCGACGAGACCTATGACCTTGCACTACAGATGTTTCCCTGCCAAATTTAGTGCTAAACGCTTGGATCGTTGGTAGCAGTGAGCTATTTTCGATCATGTACTCGCAATGAACATTCTGTAAATATCCTTCCTTATATTCCTTATATTATCAGTAACAGTCCATCGTTATTCCAAAAAGCGAGTTTATCATAAAAATCATCACACACACATATGCGCATAATTACATGGACATAAACATATGAGTCCGTCGTTAACAAACGTCTGGCGAACTCCGTCTGAGAACATCGCCCTGTATAAACATAGACATTTATCTGTAACATAGAGACGAAGCGCCAGTTTCCAACAAGCATTCTCTTCACTGCTGCGACAGAATAAGTGTGTGCTATTGTATCCCAGCTTATCGTTGGTTAAGTTCAAAAACATTCAGTTGGTCTTTGTTTCTAAGCCTGATTTAACCAAACACGCAGTATTCTAGTTTAGAAAAATTCATTCATGTCTGTTGGATAGATCACCAAACTTTTGCACAACGGCATTATTGTATAAACATATCTTGTAAATAAATCCGGAAAGACGCAAACGATCTGCCTGAGAAATATTTGCTTTATAAAACAAACCGGATATATATTGAAAAAATTAAGCAGGACACACGAGTACGCTTTTTCGATCGTTCGCTGCCAAATGCAAAGTTTCAATCGGTGGTATCCAACCGACGTCATCGCCTTGAGCAAGAACAAAGGGCGAGTGGAACGAGTCGGCCCATTAGAAAATGGACGGCCCCCTTTGTTAGAATTATCTAGTAGAGAATCTATGAATTTGTCAGTTTATCCGAATGAGATCCTGTATGACCTACTTAGCATCGGTGACTGCTTCTGCTCCGCCCCAGAAGTGCGATGCGCGTTCGATCTAGACCTCAGTGTGAAAACCAAGTTCAGAAAAACTTGAATACGCTACATAGCGAGAACAACGAGGACATGCGCAACCTAGCAAAAAAGGACGAGTCATCAAAATCGGTAGCTTTCGAAGCGCGCGAATCATTTGAGTAGGCGGTCTGCATGAGCTAGATAGCGTTTTGTGCTACTGCACAGCCAGGCCATGGCTATACCGCTGGAAACATCGACGATGTAGAAGATGTTCCCATCATCTAGAAACTCTGCCAGTTGGTAAAAACAGCATTAGCTCTGATCGAACGTGTGTTTGCCGGATGAAAGTGTGGCAAGCAAAGGAAACATGAACATTAGTCTTCGCTTTCGTAATGAAATTACAATTAAAACTAGATAGTATAATCTTTTGCCTATGTGATAGTACAAGCATGAAAGCTATTCTGTCAAGATGGACAAATCAATGAAACGAACGATCTTCTCGTGCCGTTGTCGACCCACATCGAAGGCTATAGTCATAATATAATTACGGTATAGATACTTGACGGCTAGAACATAGTCAAGCGCTATGAATTTGATTGAATTCCACCCTGTAACCGCTCACGTACGCCGCAGAGTTTCATTGGTTCATGGCCTAGAGGCATCCAACGATTGAGCTGGTTAAAATGACGATCGTTTACCTCGTGCATTAAGCGGCCTTAAACAAAGAACTACCCTTTATAGTTAAGGTACACTGTGTTAAGGTTGGTAAAATGTGCCAATCGAATACGTTTATCGGGTTGCCTCCAGTTAGGCATACTGTATTGTCGAGGGCTCAGGTTTGCACCGGGAAGCTTGCGTTAGTCACGCTCTATGATAGCTCTTGCCGATGTCCAGCAGATTAAAGATGTAGCGGACAAAATGCATACACGCAGGTAACACATTGGGTTTCTAGTAATGGACGAGTAATATTGGTGATTGTCAAGGCCTACTTTATAGTTATTATATATGCCTATAATTAACTGAATGTGATTCGATTAGATGGAACAAACTGGTAGTCACCAAACGATATTATAGAATTTTTGCTATATATATATATATATATATATATCGCATTTCCGTTTGATTACTTATAGCAAACCTGTTGCATCAATCTCTTTACTTGGGCGTAATGTTTGGTTTCATAGGCGTTAAAGCGCCGTAGGTCGTCGGGACTATTGTCATAAGCAATATCACAGAAGTTATTCAAATATAGATGGTCGGGACCAATTTTTAGTACATTGTAAGACAAAAGCATTGCTCTATCTACGATGGAGCCATTTATGTTGAAATGTCAACATATTTTAATGTTGCAATTCAACTTGTGATTGATTTGGATTAAGTTATAAGTCTACATTTCCGGCCACAGTCTTTGGTTTTCTTGCTGACAAAAGCAAATTTAAATTAGTAAATATAGTATCTTCTCAAGGCAATCTTTATTTCAGGCTTGGCTAGGGCTCAATTTTATCCTATTCGCCATATGCATTGTTATTATAGTATCTCAAAGTTCGCTGATTGAGTTGATTTCAATAACGCTTACCCAACAACCTTCCCCAATAAGATCTTGTACTGTTGCTTCTGCGGTAGACCCCATTACTAAGCCCCTTTATCACCTAGGTTAATACCCTATGTATGTTCAGCTGGTACGTAATTACGATACCATAATCCGACCCGTTTATGGTATTACCTAGTCGTCAACGTTTTTCGTTATATACTGTCTTATGAATTGACAATGGCAGTTATACAACACGTTTCCTAGAGGGATTTTAAATAATACAGCCGGTACCAATGTATGACAATACCCTTTCATTAGTCGTAGCGTTAATGGCAACGACTGGACATGCGGCCAACTACTCCGTTGCATTCGACAGGGCCGATTCAAATTAGGTCCATGTCAAGAATCCTCGTAACGCTGAAGGAAGGACAGGCGCGCCGGAGGTAGTCACAGTTTCAGAAGAAATGGCCGCCCCAAGATAAGTAGGAGTGGTCGTCTTGAATAGATCCCAGATTTGACCTTGTTTGACGATCGTTTCAATCAGGGCCGATCCAAAGCATTTGGCAAACATTACTTAAGTCGCTCACCTTCGGACTACAGGGTGTAGGCTATTCCCAAGTGACTAACTATTGTCCTTTTACTATTCGAAGATCGTTCGAGACACCAGGCAGATTTAGCCTAGTGTGTATGATTGAAGTGATTAATTTGTTTCATCCATTCATAACGTTGATGTTGTACTTTATTTTGTGGTCCGTATTCTCTGAAGTAATTCTTTCCTTCAGAATGATAATTTTCAGATTGGCCGTAAATTTGCTATGCCCAATAATAGAATAGTAACACAATAATATCTGTTTCGTGCAAGAATAAAATGTTTTTACCAGGTAAAAATAAGCAACCACAACTGCGTTGTACCTAACATAAGAAACCGGCAAACCGCAACGTTTTAGCTTAACTACAGCTATCGCAGAAATCAGCTTAGATCTGAACCTTTTCCTAACGAACGGATCATCCGGCAACAATAACGAGACTGCTCAATAGATTTCTATTATCTACAATTCCTCTGCGGGCCATATAACGCTGGTAGCGTCCGCCAAACTGTCATATAAAATCGATTACTATCGAAGAAAAGAAAGGTGTATTTATGCAAAGGTGAAGTCTGCACACGCGCGCGTACTCTATTCGAGTTTGTCTATGGAGACTTGCTCATTAAAGGCTTGGTTAGATGAAAAATAGCTTGATGAAGTAAGTTAATCTTAGGGACGGATTGTGGTCTAGATTCGAACCCGGGCATAGACAGACACATGGACGATTCGTTTCGTGGCTGGAAGCTAGGACACAGTTAAACTGTATCGGGGTCAAATTAGCAGCGAGCCTTAAGTGTAGACATCTCCGAAAACTGCTTGAAAGTACAGGACAGTAAAAGAAACGTTTTCATCAGAATGCCATAAACTCTTCGCAATGCAACTTAATATAATTCGAACAAAAAGAAAGTTTGCCAGATGTCATGTCTTGACACTATGAGTTGTAAATTTTGGTTCGAGATGGAGATATTTTTGGTCAAAAAAAAACTTTATGTTGCGGAGATCTGTATCTTTTATCCGTCCTAGTCCTAAACAAGTTGCGTCAGATTACTCGTGCGACTTCGAAATATGCATGGAAAATATCTGGCGAGGTAGCTTCGCTTCGAGTAAGTAGCCTCATGAGCAGTCGAGAATTAATGTCGTAGCGAATGTCGTAAGTGGCTAGCGACCCACATTCAGATCGCTGGAGATAAAGCCGCCCAGATGTTGCCTTTTAGCTGTCAGATTGTTACGGACGTCAATCTGATAGGTAGTATTTTTTTACAGTGTTACAATGGGTTCGGCTGATGCCTTTCGCAATGTAGGGTCGAACACGCAACGTATCAGTTCTCGAAATTGGGGCGAGAACGTTGCCACACAGGGGTGTTCAAAGGCGGAAATTCCTTGGCGGTTTGTCCTTCGAAAGAGGACTGATTTCTCAGATGCAACTAGCAGAGGCAGGACACGTTGCGCGAAAGGGCGGCTAAATTGGCAACAAGTACGGACACATTTTTACCAGGCCAGTACTGACGTTATTAGAGAAATTATCAACTATCGATACGACAAAACCACCAGAGTTATCTGAATTGGTTGAAATTCTAGATATTGCGGCTGTAGCACCAGCAGAAAGAATTAATGCTGGTAAGGTGTCCTAATTAATTTAATTTACTAATTACATGAGAATAGAAAGTGACGAGTGACAAGTAAGGTAACAATCAGTGAAGACAAGAATTGTGTGCAGAACTACTGAAAGACATAAATGAGAGAGAGACATTTTGAAATGATAAAATGATATGAAAATGAAATGGTACTTCTGCATCATGAATCGGACTTCGTTACAAATACTAATAGCCTCTTTTCTATGTTGTGCCCTGCTTAATGATAATAGCTTTATAATATGTGCTTTCAAATGTCATTGATTCAATCAGACGCATCGTTTCTCTGACTTCTTGATTTACTGAATGTGGCGTTCTAGAAACTGCACACCGAACTTTTGCCGAATGTCATATCTCGGTACTTAGTTATATTTTTATGCTCGTGTCTCGGAAATATGACAATTTTTATTGTATTTAAACCTATACGACCCAATAAAAATGGCCGATAAACTTGGCCACATCTTTTGCGTTATGATACTGTGATAACGCCTGTTTTTAACTGCCTTTGGAACGACTTGCACACTGGGCATCAGATGTTCTCCTGGCAACAACTATAGCTTTTTGTCAACAGGATTCGTTTTAACAGGCTCTTGTCTCCTTGGCTGTATCCTGTACTCGTCTTTCGTAGCAGAAAACTATGGCTGGCTGATTGGGAAGGGCGGGATGGGATGATATGCAAAGGGGAATTTATTGTGCATGTTTTTTTTCACAGAATGCCGACCAAAATATAATGAAACTGGAGTGTATGATTTACGTTTGACAGTGTAGTATAGAACATCTCACAGGCACATAGGGAACTGGCTTAGGAATTGCGTCTCAGAGACGTCTTTTCTTCCTGGCCTTTCAAACGTGTCCTTAAATAGTTTTCACTAAATGAGGACCAAAGCAATTTCTACCATCTTCAACTAAAAATTCTCTTTGGAAACCTTTCCTATCTATGTGCTTTTCGATTATTAGAAATGTCGATAGTGAACACGATCCGAACCACGATTGAATGAACACGCTGGATCTGCAATAGAACTAAACACAGTAATAATGATGAAATATCTGTTTACGCAATAACTTCCCTCAGCGTAAAGAGTGAAGAACATTATATGCTTGCAAATTAACATGGCTCGTAAGTTAAGCGGCCTCGAATAGAAATTATTATTATGAAGATGGTGCGTTTCTTACACACGCTGGTTAAGTACAGCGGCCTTTGAGTTGGTGAGAACGGCCATTGTTATACAACACTCACAGAGAACGACGGAATGCGGGGGTTAGCGGGAGAGAAAAGTCGCTCACATTTCAAATTTAATACCAACAATACTATTGAAAAAACTGAATTTGCCTTTCTTTTGCCATCCATTGCTTATTTAGCCAGCAGTAACCAATAGTAAAAAAAAGTAGCGAAGCATCTAAGGCAAATCGACTCATGTTGACAGAAAAGCGGCCTGAAGACTTAGGCCTTCGGTTGTTACTGCTGATTCACGGAAAGTTGTTACTGCTCAAGCACAATACTTAAACCTTCCGCATGCCGTAGAATTGTATAAAGCCTATCAAAGCGGAACTGGGACTTCTCGTAGATTCAACCGCACTGTAGATCAGTTAATCTGTCCATATGCCATATCGTTCTAAATGACCCTTCAGTAGGATTAGACAAAAAAGTAGATTAGAATCGGGATAGAGCCACGGTAAAGACAGCACAACCGGAGAGCCTTCTGGGTACCAGAAGTTTCCCAGAGGCCCATGTAGATGCACACATGCACCCACAGTTTTGGAAAAACGACACACATGGGTACCCATCTAGTAGATAGACAAACCTAACGAGCCTAGTTGTTACCGGCACCCTAAGTGACTTAAATAAAAATTATACTTTGAGAAGCGCATGCGGAACCTGCTAGAGGTGGGTCCGGTCTTCAGCAATGAACGGTTAGTGCGCTGTATATGGGAACCGGAACACCGCTACTGGCCTAAAGACATTACTCTTTCAACACTGAAAAGCGACTGACGGAACCAGCTCATTGCATTAATTGTGTCTGATGGGTCTCTAAGAAAAATCTGGACCGTTAGGGTTGAATGTAAGAAATGAGGAAGGGACACATGGTGGCGGGAAAGCGGGGCGTTTTTAGGCGAGAGTTTGTAGGTTTTTGGGTTTCGGTTTCTGGGTCTTCTCACTCTTCCACCTCTCGTCCCTCTCATAAGACGAGGCCTAAGGCAGCAATGGAGATGAGTGCAACCGTACTACTCGTTCGGCACTGAGACGTTGCCATGAAGCGCTCACACCTAAATGCGCATGCTAAAAAGACGCTCTCGAGGCATTCCGGCTGAGTGCATTTAGTTGTTCTTCGGGATGAAGAAAGGCTGAACGAACAGCACAATGGTAGGCACCAACGTTGGTGATCTACTTTGTACAATAGTAGCGCATAGGGCATTACAAATGAGACAATCGCACCGATGCGCAAAACACATTATGTATATAATACGTTTATAATATTGTTAATTTAATATATATACGTCAGTTTGTTAGATACTATTCGATTGTTCCGAGTCAACAATATGGTAAAAACGCCGAAGTTTCACTGATAGAAGACTCCATTTAGTGTAGCTATCCTTTACGTTTTGAGTTTTACGTTTGATATCGCGGTTAGGGGTTTTATCAGACGGTTGGAAGTTCGGCTGCTCTACTGGATATTATTCAGGGCTTCGTGAAACATACTTTCCGTAAGCTCGTACACATCCTGAATGTCTGGAACGACTGGCCAATCTTCGACATATAAAGGGAACGAAATTTTCAGGGGAATTTGTTGTCTAGCAATCGCTAAGATGTGACAGCTGCAAGAGACCTCAACCTTGCAGAAACTCCCGTTTAAACCTTGTACTATAGCAAAATCCGTGAATATCACTACACCCGAATACCTAAGTGAGCTGGTTCCTATAACGACATGTTTTTTTATGTATCTTTCAACCCAATGCATTAATCCAGTTCGCTTCGTAATGTTATAATATCTGCCAAACCTCGATGTTCATCACCCTGTTGAGTGTCACCCTTCTAGCGGTCCAGCAAAAAACGTCACTTGAAGAACCCCTAGAAGTCAGTGATTTCTATTATCAAATTAATAGCAACAACTTGAACTTCTGGCCATAATCACAAGTAATAGAAAAATAGAGTTAAAGTAAAAATAGATAAAGAAGAATAGGTCCGCAAGCTAGTACTTAAAAAATAATATTAACTTATGCTTTTACTGCAAAAGTTACAATATAATGCGAGACGCAACAGCGATTTGTCAGTATTTCATTTTCAAGCTGCCCCGAAGCCACTCTAGTTACTTGAGGGAACGTTGCTTCGTATCGGTCAAGTCAACACGCAAAGATAGGTCCTTCTAACTCAGCATGAGACATATTTCGTTAGCGGCGATGACCAGACTTGCAGGCCATTCAAGTGAATACTGGTGTTAAACTACCGGGAATTCAGAATCGAAACGTATCGTTTCATCTGCCGCTGGCCATTTTTACAACAGTCAACTCCGAGAACCACTCAAATGTAAGATGGATTCTATAAGAGGATCGATTTCACGGAGATATTTACATTTTTTTCGTACAACCCTTTCCAGCTATTCTTTCAATGAGAACCGAGTCTTATATCCGATAGCGACGTTCGCCGGGACTTTATCTGAGCGGTCGTGTTAGCGCTCCCCCACTCCCAGGGTCAAATCTAGGTCACTAAGCGTGTTTAAGACCATAGCAGGCAGATACGTTAGCCACTATACTATCAGGGGAACAAGTTTTTGGAATCAGCTGGGCTTAGTTCGAAGCTTTCTCTGGTAGAGCTAAATAATGGCATAGTAATTATACGAGCATCTACTAACGCGATTCATTTTCTATTTGTGCTGATAACGCTTGGTGTTTTATAGTTTTTTTTTTTTTCTATATGAACAATATTACTCGATACATTATTCTTCGTCGTAAGTATGCCAATATACCTGAAAAGATGCGCTCTAACGACCTGGACAACGTCCACTCATTTACTTACCTTTGGGTATATTTCCTATGAAGTCGAAGAACGTATAACGCTCGAAGATAACTGTCCCAAGCTAACAACCAGCTAAGCTCCCTTTTTGGGCCGGCGGCCTATATACTACCCACTCCAGAGTATATAATATCAAATGACAAGTCTAATTACTTAATGCTGATTAGTCAAATTTAGGTTTAATTACCTCTTTAGTTACATCATTATGTCTATTTATTGACCCCTTATAGTTAGTACGTATTACACTATCAACGTCCATTTGTTATCAAATACGATACATTATCATGCCTCTTTTTTGACACCGAGCAGTCTTTCAGGACCTAAGCTAAAATGTCACTGAGGTTGGGGTCTCACTGCAGGGAGGTCGTTGGTCAAATAAATTCGATCTGAATAAATTCATCAACATGCAGATGCTATAGCTTACTGACATCTCTGTCACCGAGGGAGTTATTTTCTCGATAGCCACGAGAGCAGTTTAATGTTTAACTAACAATAAAATGAAAGGGGAATCCCTGTGCCTTATTCGCTCCCTGAAAAATAAGGAAGCGAAATCCCTAAATATTTTGCCACCGTTAGGCATCCCATCACACGGCTGGCTCTAGCCAGCACGAGGCGTGTCTAAGCCGAGATTTGAAGCCAAACCACGACGTGTCCCTACATTTTTATGGAAAGGATAGCATGGTAGGTAATGTGTCTGCCTATTAACTCTATGGCCACCTAGAGATCTAGGTTCGAACCCGGGCGAAGGCCCACGCTGTTTTGTGCTCGGAGCCAGCCCTCTAATGGAATGCCTATGCGATACTGAAATACATTACTCATCACACCATCATCGAGGCAAGGCAATATGGTTCACATATTTGGTTGATTCGAATGATGAACGTATGTCAGTCCTTTTCAGTGTCTTGCGGGACATTGACGAAAACTTAGCGTTGCTATGATCCGTCGTTTGCTAAAAAAGAAAAAAAGGAGATGCACTGAGCATTTAAATAGGTATGTGCTTATTTAAGAACATTGGCTAGAGTAAGGCGTTCGTTTTATTGTATTATAGGTATATTTGTACATCCGATGAAAATCCGATGTTTACTTTCAATCGAATATAGTAGAGTAGACATAGCTTCAAAGACACGGCAAATCACTCAACTACCAGTACAGTATGTGTGGTATAGGGGACGTTAATTCTGAACTGGGTTATGTGGATCACATCTGAGGGCACGATAGATATGGGTCGGTACAATTTTCTATTTGTAAAGTTAACTACTAGCGTGAAAATAATTAACAAATCAGCTACATGGGAAGTTCTATAGAAGCGGAATCGTAATATAATAGCGAGGGTTCGATAACCGAGATGACCAATGCTGAGCATATGGCAGCTCCGCCTATACACAGAACATCTCAAACCGCTTTTGACTCTCTGCCTCGAAGGTCAGAGTTTCACTTCAGCCCATCTCGGGTTCTTCAGAATTTATTTACCAGTAGTTAGGCGCCAGCTTTTTGTGGGTACCAACTGTGGAGTTTGTACAGAATTTACGAGCGCATCTTTCTAATATCACATAGCTGTTGATAACAAGGTAGTCTTTTCGACGGTGGCTATGAAAAGGATTTTCCCTCAATGTCCCAGCTACGCGTTCTTCTTGTTTATCTTAAGATTGTTACTTAAACCTTACTATCAAGATCTGGTTCTCCGACGGAAAGAACATAAACGTCATGAATAGCGGCAACTGGACAGTGACTGGCCAATAAAAACCTCGACTAATAGGGAAATACCCCCTTCAGTGGAAGACGGAATGATATGCTTGCGTCGCGACCCGGAATGGATCCGTTGAAAAGAGCGACAAAAACGAGTTATGAATCAATGATCTATCACGAATAGAACAAATGACTCGGATAGCACACGGCTCTCTACAAGACATATAATTCTAGTGATTTTGAAAACGTACTCGAACTGTATTGCGGAGGTAATGGTGACAAGATCTAACGACAACGGCAACAGTTTTTTTTTAATAGTAATTATCATGGGTATATACACGGACGAACCCTTCATCGAGACTATAAATTCTTCGGATCACCCCAATTGATAGTGTACCGCGCCGAATAGAAGCAGGTTCCAGCACAATGCAACGGAACATACATTAAAGAGAAAGGTCGGTGGGGACTCCAAGCTAATTGCTGCCATCTAAAATAACACTCCGGATGATCCTTTGGTTAGAAAGGTTTCAGGAACTCATAAAAGTCAGACAGATGCTCTCTGGGAACAATAAAACCAAAGGAATTGACTGGGCCTATTTGCTATCTAATTATTCCCAGGAATAGAACAACAGGTTATCTTCCATTTTCCTATGACTAGAATCTTTCGTCCTCGCAGATTTTACCGCGCCCCTGCTTACGGTTCAGGAAATGCATCTATCACGTATAGAAGCAAACTTCCGGTTGAACTTTATCTTTTGAGTGTTAGAATAGATTATCCATCTTTTAGCTTAGCTTATACAAAGCGACTAATACAGGATTGACTGCCTGACAATATAAACACGTTCTGGAGTAAACGTATATGGCCGCCGAACAGCCCACACTGGCGACGGTGTGATATATATGAAACGCTATTGAGCATTGGCTCAATATATCCCCGCGTAACGGCATCGACTCGCTAACTTGTGGCCTTATTAGGAAGGTGAACATCTATCACAAGCCTGTGAGCGATTGGGGCTGTCATCGCGGTGACTGAAATATCTGTTTTTATTTATTTAGGTACAGTATTAGGAGCGAAATATATGTATTTTATTTAGTGCAATGATATAGTGAGAAAATGGCTTTTTTTTTTTTTAGTATACCGTAACTATAAAAAATGTGTGAAGCTTACTAATGCAACACTGGTCCCATTTGCGACGCTCAGTTTGTATAGCATGTATAAATTCGGCTAAATTCCGAGGGGTTTCGGAACGCTATATGGCATGACAGCGGTTAACGACCCCTCGGGAGATTATATCTATTGGTATTTAGTGATTCTGTGCTATCATCAAAAATAAAGAATAAGATTACCACATAGAGCAAATAGTTATCTGTGGACAGATCAACAGACCCCATATATCATGTAGCCATAGTAAAATATATACATATTGTTTTGGCGGATGGTATTCAACAACGAACGCAGCAACAACTACAACGAGCGGACGTCAGTAGACACCGATCGAACCGAACCTGGCGGGTGTAACAAATCCCAAAAAACCCAATGACCTCAAGGAACATAATTCTTTTTAGCTCAGGGTACGATACTTCAAGTCGGTCGAGCGTTAAACAAGCTAAGCGAGCAGGTAGGGTTGCATAAGGTCCGACTGGTAAATGAGTAGAGGCTTGGTAGATTCATGGCATTTGAAGGAAGCAAACTAATTCGAGTTATTCCAGCTAATACCGCCACAGGCTACGCATAAGCCACCCCCCAAACAACGAGCAGAACTCCATTCCTCCAACCAAAGTCCTTTCTCCTACAAGGCCATTATATTATCTCCATTCATCTGAACAACAATAATGCTCTATTCCCACATGGCAGCGGCCGCTGGTACCCGAGGGGTCTGCCTGTCATTGCTTTAGAGCTGTTGCCGCTGGTTATACACAGGCTGCAGGTTGTACACAAGGCGCAGGTTAGAAAAGAACCACGGGTCTGGCTTGCAAACTATCTCAAGTAATAAACATGTTTCGTAGCTAATAACTATAGTGTTTATATATTTAGTAGATAACTGAACTGTGTAGCAAAACAAAATAACGTCAATTTCTAATAATCCTTAGTAGCCAGAGGACATGAAAACAGGCCGATTGGGCTGGAGTTGCTCAAAGACCTATGTGGAGTATTAGCAATATAATTCGATTACTCTTAAAGTAAGGGCCTCATTATTGGGTGATACTTCTATATACAATGCAGACGGTGGTTTATGAACAAAAATATCAACAACAGATGATTGCGTTTATAATAAGTAGGCAACTTACCAATAGAGAAGTTACTATTAGATGGAAATAAAGAGTGTCATCATTCAGTTCAGAGATCGGCTCGGGTAATCGGGCTTAATATGGGCTGCTCACCAGCGAACAGATGAGATCCCACGGGGTCATCCTCTCATGCGAGAGGCTGGATGATAGACTGCATTTAATGGCTAGGAAAAAAAACGAATCAGAAGCAACATGCTGATGAACGCAACAGATGAGCTGATTAATGAGTAGTGTAAGAAAACACACTCAACCCCGATACATGACAATATAAAATACTTATTAATGATTTGCTAATTATAAGAGCAAGCTTGCTTTTGTGCACAAACAGATTTATTAGGTTTATGATGTTCCAACAATACAATTCTCTGCTATTTAAGGTTGTAGAGTAAATCTAAGCAAAATAACACCGTAAATTCAGGAATAGTCGCTGAACGAAAACGATCGTTTAATAGCTCAGCCTCATCTTGAAGGGTGTATACATAACATGTATAGAATTTAGGAACCGGGATAGGTCTTAAAACTCACGTGGCCTGTGCTTTCGACAAGCCAATGGTGTTACGTTATAAGCGTTATGTTTATCTTGTGTTACGCTAGACAGAAAAATCGAAAATAGAGGAACATCAGTTGGAATCTCTGTGGGCCATACTCCGGCTAAGCTGATATGTATTTGTACCCAGAACTTGATATTTGTAACTTGAAATGTCCTAAGTTATACATAGATCGGCATATATCTAAACACTGTCGCTCTAGGAAGGTTCCAGTTTTATCATAGTGTATATTTGTCTCACGCATTAAAGCAGTTGTGCAGATATAAGTGAGCTTGAACGATATCTTTCGAATAGGCTTCTTCTGAAGGAAGCCTGGTTTCGCTGGCGTAAAGTAACTTTTCTCTGGCAATACATTGCGTTAACTTAGGACTCCGTTGTAAAAATATAATTGTATTCTGTTTATTTACTACTAGAACTGAAAATTCTATGCATAAACGACGAGAAATATGTTTTTTTTAATTCAATTTAAAAAAAATCATTAAATATTGGTGAGGCACTGTGGTTTGCAAAGAAGTATTTCGTTCATTGTCACTTGGTCATAATAACAATTTGTTTATTATAAAATAGTTATAACATTGCAATAACATTACCTATAATTTAATAACTATAGTGACACCATAGGCGCGGTGAACATATTAAAATTTCAAGGAGAGGAGCGTAACTGTGTTCAAAATCAGCGCGCATTAGCATCATTGTTGTGTTTCTCTCTAGTTACTAGGCCAATGTCTGGACAAAAGCATCATCTTCCCGAGCTGGCAACTGTCCTATTACTCGCACTGTACCGTAAAACCCACAGATATGTTGCCTGCAGCCTATCTGGTAAATACTTTCGGATGCCATAGACCTTAAAAATAAAAATCTACCATGCTTGGTGCTCAGCTAACAAACAAGGATAATTCTTCGGAAATCAGTTTTGGGTGGCTCTGTGTACGCTTCAACCTATAGAGAACTCACCAGGAAACTCATCGAAGCTTGAGGGAAGGTGAAGTGGCCTATTCATAATGTAACAGTTCCTGTAGCTAGCTAGCTAGTTTTGTGTAACTCTGTTTGCGCTGCTACCATAAATACGTTAATGTCCACGTCATTCTGCGCATACGCATGCGCGTGGCGGGTCGTTTCCTCCGTGCGTGAAGTGGTCGCGTCACCGTTTCCAACACTAGATAAAGAAAAATCAATGTCATCATCAGACATGGTACCCTGTTTAACACAGGATACTGCCAATACTATTGATAGCGATAATTATTAACTGCATCCAAAGTGCGTGTTAAGGGACTGCTTTACAGAAAAGACTCGAACTCTGGTGTGATCAATAGTAACTAATTGAGTAATGATATTGTAGTGCCATTTTGAATTTAGCCAAGCGAAATCAATGACGTCTTCGACGAAGAAGCGTATATAACAGAGTTCCTCAATAGCAACACCTTATCAAACGCCTATTCCACTGGTACTGTCGAGAACAACTTGATACAATCATGACCATTACGGAAAGGACACTGCTACTGCCGCTGACGTTCAGCATTAGGCGAAAGAATTGTGATTAACGGCATTTCTTAGACCATTTGTTGGCCTGTGACGTTTAGTTGGCTTCATGGCCAGCTGGTATGCCGGCGAGCCGCCTCTACTTTACGCCCTTGCCCCTGACGAACCTAACCCGGTAGCAGCACGATAACGGAGCCCCCGGGTGACATCTACATACATAGAAATTAAATACCTAGGCTTGGCCACGTTTTGCCAATGCGCAACGTGGCTGGCAGTTAAATTTAACTAGGCAGACCTGATCTCTGTCAAAGGGTGCGACGACGTAAAGTAAGAAACATACTTTTTGCTTACGGTTTGTCTTTCGTTCTCTGAAAACTGGATTTGCATAATAGTCATTTTCCGAGTCACCAGAGCACCGTAGGCTGATTACGTCTGTGATCTAGCATATATATATATATGCTTGGTAAAATTTACTTACAAAAATTTACTCGGGCACTTTACGAACGTGACTCGTGATGCTCTGCACCTTTTTCGCCTTTCATGACCGTGATACATCAAGCGTGGTGCAACTCTCTATGTTGATCACAGTAGCAGGAAGCAGGTGTCAATAATGATTAACTTCTGTAGTGATGATACTTGAACAGTTATAGCTACACAGGTTGTTCGTGATAGACTGATACTCAGTTTCCTATAACTTACAATGGATAGCCATTGCTATTTAAGTTATCGAATTTTTTTCCACGTGTGGCGTGTTTAAGCGAAGCCTAAGTGATCTGGTATCACTTCATGATCACTACTACATTCGGAGGTTGCTCACGAATAGCTATTTGGCACTTGAATTGAAGCCCTGCCAAAATTCGGGTATCAATTTCTTTTCATTTAGTTTTAGCTTGTATGTAAGCGTCGTCATTTAAGTCCTGAACGCTCTATAACCAGTCACAGTATAGTGGAAACATAAACATATCTTTTCCGTAATGACTCATACTCTAAGGGAGAAGTCAAATATTTCATTCATTATAGCATTTAGATAGGACTTTAATAGATAAGTTGAAATCAGGTCGTTGTCAAAATTAGGTCAATTCTCATTTATTACTTGCCCGACTTTTTTTTAAAGAATCCAAGCGTCAACAGAGAAATAGTGCTGCCTCAGTCTGGATTTATTATAGGATTATTATATCATAACCTAACATAATAATTATCGCGTTATTAAAAACGCCCATCAAAGAGAAGGCATTACAGTTACTATGCACGATAATAATTATCTCAAAGCGCAAATTTTAGGGTGTGACGTGCAAACTGACCTTTCCGTGCTTCGGATAAAAGCTGACAAAGACTTCTCTTTCACAGCAATAATACGAAGATTGGTGATACGGTCATGCCAATAGGCAATCAATCTGGGTTGGGCTACCCCGAAAGTAAAGGCGGTCAGCATGTAAACAAAGCTGAAACACGCATGACGTATATGCCAACGAGTGTCATCGTTCAGTGCCAAAACAGCTGTTCCCAGCATCAAAATAAGCATGAAGCACTGAGATTGCTTGAAAGACGGTCACAGCAAATTGGGCTGGCGCAAGGAATGACTGAAAAATACGGCAAGAAATGCTATATAAGCTCGATAAATCAAACATGTTGTGCATCCATATTCAGTAGTGAAAGATTTAAAAACCGGATTAAAACACATTGAGAACTTGGTCGGTATAGCCATGAGCCATAAATAAATGGATCTGTTTTACATGGCTTCGTAAGCGAATTCAATTTGTATGCTATATAGGAGAAAGGTACTTTCACCAGCGCATCACCACGATACAGTCAATCAGATACAGTTATTATTTTTTTCCATGTTTTGTTACGTAAATACTTCATCTCGATAAAGCTGTAATTTAGGATCGAATGTGTTAAAAAGTCGGGTCTCTTGATCTACACCCATACAGGACCTATATATTTTAACTATGTGCCTATATTCATTAGTTTCATGCATATCTACAGGAAACCCCTGCCCTTTCTGTTTTCCTGTAGCTTCCACCACGAAGCTTCTTATAAGTAATTTAAACCGCGTTTTCAGTTGTAGACGATGAAGCGGATTGCAGTCGTGGACACGCTTGTCTGCCGCTTTGACGTTCCTTGAAGTTTTGCATGCGTTTCTAATTGATTTAACAGGGAACAACGTATAATTATCGCAACGCAGAACAGACAACACTATATTATTCTTTCGAGTTCGCCATTGAACAGCGATATGCCCCACCTAAATAAAAGTATTTGTTCAACTGAGGTTGTAAACTTTCATACTATTTCCATATATTCCAAGCCAATACGTACATCCGTCACTGGCAAAGTACGTGGCAACAACAGGGTATGCTAGTTCCACGCTCTGATTACCAATGACATTTCCCCACCGGCTGAACTTCCGATAAGCGAATGCACAGAGCGTTGTCGTAAATCCATCCCACCCAATTGCCTTATCTTCCGCCCTATCAGCTTTTAGTTCGCAAGAAGGGATCGTCTCTTGAGGGTCAAATATACCGTTTTCAGGTATTCAACAAGGTCTGTAGTGTCACGACAATGGTGGCAGGTTCAGCTGCCTGCCAATCTGTTTAGCACAGCATAAATTTACAGGCGACCATCTGAAATTACAGCTGACAGCTTGCAGGACTCTCTGAGCTTACAGGACCATAATGGCAGACTTTGAGAACTGAAGCGATATTCCGATTAAACAGCAATAGAATTTAGTAAGCCCAGGTTAAAAATTGAATGGGGCAAACACTGGAGGGATGCAGGGGCAGAGGCAGAGGCAGAGGCTATTGACCAGTTCCGTTAGGCCCTCGTAACCAAACGCGATATTTCCTCCGAAAAAACTAGGTGCATCGGAACGACTGCTATTGGCTCTGAAGAAGGTGATGCTTGTTACTCATCATAATTAGTTCAGCCGTAACGTACTTGTCGAGTGTTCGTACAAATCTGTGCGATTCTATCTATTGGTATATTTTCGCCTGGATTTCTGTTCCGTATCCTTTTGATCCGGCATTTCTGATTTACAAAATATAGTTTTGAACCCTCCTTAGTTTTTGGCTGATTAACTACTCAAATATCTCAACCATACAGCTTATTGTTCATAAGGTATATGTACATTAATAATTTGTATGTTTACGTGCAACTTAGATAAAAAGAATATTCGAGACATGTGAAAAAAGCAGCTCTTAATTGAATTACCAATTGACATCCAATAAGATTATTGACCCAAAAAAGCTCCATGATCGGCCGCAAAAGGAAGCTGTTTGTTTATCTAAGCTAAGACTCTTGGATAGCCCCGGTCTCTGTATACGTGATTCCTAATTCTATTTTTTTCTCCGAATTCTAATTTTTACCTAGTAAGTAATACTCTTTAGCAATGGGATACTTGTGAGCTGTTCATTGCACAGACCCAATAACAATGTATGTATTTATTTATTTATTTATGTATGTAGTGTACACGCCCCTAAATAATATTGTTAAAAGGAGTGCAAGCCAAAGGATATTTATTTGCGAATAAAGAAAACCTTGGCTCATTTTCGATATTTCTTTAACTGGATATCGTTCGAGCGAATAGAAATGATAAAGATTCAATTCCGTCGAAACGGTTCAAAATGTCTAATTATGTTGATTCCGTTTATTTATTCCAATAAATTCGACAGACTTCATTAATGCTGAGTCGTTAGGTGAAGATCGTCATTTTGGACTTCAACTTCAAAAACAATTCTAGTTTCTATAAAAATTCAATCTTTTTTCACATCTATGTTGAAAGGCTCAAAAATAACTTTTGTAGAACGCTAAAAAACGAGAGAAATTCTCACCTGTAAAACATCATTTTTGGTAGACAAACCAACGTACCGTATCGATCGAGTATATAACAGCCATACGATCATTCGATACAAAAAGAACCTCGAACGTGATTGATGCGAAACCTAACGGTCTAAATTTCTCTAAGTGTCAAAATATAAGACGTAATGCACGCAAGAACACCTTACGTACGGCAAACCTCGGTACGTACGTATCATCTTCGTATAACTTAAAAACAAGATTTAAAACAGTTCTCGCATCTATATCGTCACCGTTATACCACACGAAAAGTACAGCGGATCCAAAAATAGAAAATCTTCTCTACCAGCAACAGTGCTCCGCTATTCATTTGTCCAACTAGTGGAACATGACACAGCCATAGCCATCTAAATGGTTGCCGAAAATACATTTGTCCTGTTTGCCCATGTATTCGTAGCTTCGGTACGTAACTCCTAAAGAAATTACGATATTTATAACATGTGGCCTGATGTAATCCCTCATTTCATGTCAGATCAGCCTAGTTCGTCGACACCGAACCATGTGAAGGTGTAGGTAGTGCTTCCGACATACGGATCTTTTCTCCGGTCGACAAGCGCAGAAGAGAATTCCGATTTATCGGAGCATGCAATTCAAGGTCGGGTCGCAGTCAGCACGTCTAGACACATTGAATGGAAAAGTCGGTGAAGAAATCGGGGCTAGTCGGTTTATGGTATTAGGTCACAAGTAGGTGCGTCATAATATGGTCTCGTGAGATAGGACGCTATAACTTAAATCTAAAACAATGACAACTAGAACAACATCGGCAGCAATAAGTCAGTATTATTCTTCAATTAGATGATAAAGAGCAGTAGGAGAGTGTATCAGATTCTACCATCAGGCCATATATGCGAATTAATAAATTGCACGTAAATGCTTACTTCTATCTAGCAAAACAGCTTGATAAAATATCTTTTACTAACTGAAAGACAGTTTTTCCACTTCTAGTTTGTGTAAAGACAATTGTGTTTCGAAGTTCATCCGTAGACAATTTTCGGTATCATCCGCTACATTGTATGGAGCGAGCAGTCCAGACAATTCTAGTCGTGAACCCCACTCGCTACCGGTCAGACAGGGCTATGTTTGTACTCCAAATGAGTAACTGAATAGGGGTAACTATATGGAACCGAGTCAGCGTACACCTCATTACCTTTGTCTCTAAACCGTACATGCTAACGATAGTAGACAGCAAAAAAGTGAACGAACTTATTCGGGTTATAAAACGTTAGAGAACACAGTACGTGTCCCCCACTACCAATCCGTTACCTTCAAGGCTCAAGTAAAGCGTCACTAAACATTGGCGTGACTGTGAGCAAGAAATGTATAATCTCGGGCGGTTTGAACTCGGTATCATGGGTTATCATGGGCGGACCCAGTTATCTCGGTCGAAGAAGGGGTTGGAATGCGGCGATATGAGAGCCATCATATGCATTGCTTCACTGGCATTTAGAAAGCGTCGCCAATTAGCTCCTATGGTAACTGATCATAAGGACACAACGTGACCTATCCGTTTATATATCTCACAATCGCATGTGCACTATCGTTAAGTTATCAACTAAGAACGTCGCACTACAATTTATAGAGCCTCGTGTAGATGGTCAATACAGACTTTTGCTACGGTGTTGAAACGGAGCGGGTGTGCTACATCGCAGGAAGATTCGGAAGGACGATGGAGAAGCGCACATTGGTGACGTGGATGTTCCCCATCCGATCACAGATTGTCAATCAGCGTGGGTCCCTCGCTGCGATTCGTTAATTTTCAGGAAACTGTAGACGCCATCTATACGATATTCCACCTTTGTGGGTTCCGTTAAGTGGTCATGTTGTTCTGGATGCAACGGATGACGGCAATAATTTTAGTGACGAAGACTACGATGACAAGTAGTGTTCTTATTTTTGTCGATGCCGTTGTTTTTTGTACAGCACTTCAAACTCACTCACTATAACAATTACATATTGTCATAACTTTAGGAACTAGCCTAAATGTATCTACCTTTCTTCAATCCTATTGCGATTCATACGCTTCCTCGTATATCTACAGTTGTTCTTGGCGTACTTAGCTAGAGCTTTGAACAAGGGAAACATCGTCTGAACACCGTGCGTCACGCAATGCTCGCCAAAAAGATTCAATTTCTAGGCAGTACTAACAAGAGTGAAAAGTTCCACTTGGACGACATCTTAGCCGCTGTGCTTTAGCAGTAAACTGGCCATTTCCCTCCCTTGAATGGGCGCTTCGTCTATGTAGACTAATGAGCAGACGCGTTCTGATCACTTGTGTAGTTTCGAATATATTCTTTTAGGGATAATGAGAATTAGGCTTAGCGAATTTCTAATCGTTACCTATTCGTATGAACAGACAGTCGGGTTTTAAACATCAGGTCAGACCCCGACTTAACCGAGTGAGCATCAAGACACTTGCGAAAAATAAAATCAACCTGGTTGATTCTTACCTGGTGATTACTTCTTTTGTTCGAAATTATGCAATAGTGGAATTACGGATTACATAACTAATAGGTTTCTAAAAATAGCAGACTACATCAACACAGGTCCTAGACCTGCGGGCGAGAGCCACCCAGCCTACCTGTATGATCCGTATACGAATGAAATTTATGAATGTGGGTTGTAAAGATTATGGCTGCAGAAACAAGGCTTTGCTATACGACACCCTATGAGTAAATCGAAATCTAGAATGACTGCATCGTACGTTCTATGGCCTCGCGTAAATACGCCTGGCAAATCATCTGTTTATGGCTCAAATAAACAGGGAATCAAACTTGTGTCGTCGTCGTTGTTAATAGTGTAAGAACGCTTGCAGTGAGGCTGAACTAGACGTTGAGCTCTTCGACGAGTACCTACATTTCCGCTAATAGTGCCTTGCCAACCTGTTTGACATACGTGAGGTTATCTAGGTTGGAGGCCGGGCGCGAAACACTTTATTTCAGGCTGAAATAGGCTAGCCGCGTGAAGCAACACTCAACAACAGCACCGAACGTAAAACTCAAAATACTTAGTGTCTTCCTATTTGCCTGTCTGGTGCAGATTTGTAATTGCAGGTCTCTCGACACGTAAGCTTTCTTCGGTTGACATTGGTTTTTCAGATCGAAACTTCACGCGTTCAGCATCACGCATGTACCCATATATGCAATGATTAAAGCTCGATGATTTTGTTCATTTAGAAGGTCAAATAGTTTTTCGTAACAAAACTCCATTAACAGTTTATATATCTGGCAATTGAGGTAGGTTGTTCAGTCAGCTAAAGCAAGACTACGCTAATATGCAACTTTTTCTCTTAGCAGAGGTATGAAGTTATCCAAATTGACAGTAAAGCATGGCGACCGAAGGGAAACAGGTTTCGCGTACCACTCCCTCCGGCCTGTAACTGGATAGGCTCGCTGACTGATATGAAAAGGACTTTCTTTAAACAAGAAACTATACTGACGTGTCAGATAACAGACAGCTATTATGATTTGATAGGAAGAATTTGCCTTGTCCAATTCAAGCAAATAAATATACCTTGTAATATAGGCAATATAATTTATAACATAGGTCCATTGAGATCCATGGCATAAGGCAACTCTACAACGATTGCGTAACGTTTTTCAACGCCAATTTCTGAATTTTCTATACGTTTTAAATTTGCACGCAGCACTCTAATTCAGACTTGTTAGAACGTTTAATCTATACGATTAGAATGACATTTTGTTATTTATAAGAATTGTTTTAACATGCTGTAGAATCAGCACCGTGCACCTTTTTTTTTTGTATAATTATTTTTCTTGGTGAATAAAATGACGAAGTTCTTAGATGGGCAGATCTGACAATTTTTGTATGTATCTGATCTGCCATAGCGAAACCATACCATTGCAAACTATATCTGCAGATAGCCTCTGGGAACAATTGCAGAGAAAGATCTTGAAAGTCTAAGCTGTTTACGCTCATAGCCCGCACCAAATAATCATAAAATGAATTTAACCGACAAGACTGCTTCAAAATGGGTTTGATTTCTACGACTTCCTTTTCCGCGACGATAATCTCCTATCATTGCTTAAAGACTTCTTTGAAGGCCTACCTTTGTGAATAGCGATGCCCCAGCGTAACGTCCAGAAAGTACTGAATGATAACTTTAATTGTCATGGATTTTTTTTTCGAAATAACCCATAGTTATTGGTTGAGAGGCTCTGGAACGATCGACTACTTCGTATGACATTATCTCGCTGGCAAACTATCCCGTCGGCAAGAGAACCTGCTACTGGACCTAGAAAGCCCGACCTACAGAATACAGACTTGCTTCACAAATCACGGCTAACTTGCCCGCTTATCCGTAGCAACTCTATCGATCAATTAGTGAATGTCACTCAACTTTTATGTCAAGTAATAGACCGAGCTTGCCCTCGCAAGAGACCTACAAATGTATAAACAAACGTAATTGTTATTGCATTTGTTTGTATGGTTTACAAGGTAAGATAAGAGTCTGTTACTCTACAGTTGGCAATAAATCAGTTTATCAGAAAAATATACATTTTATTATAATATCTCCTTCCATCTATCGGATGTAAGGTGGTCATTTTTCAAGGGTCAAGTGATTTTTCTCAAATAGTCGAAAAATTTTTGCTCCATGTGTAGAGGTAACCAGTGAGTATTAATTATCTAATACAACTTAGCAACGTTTAGTTATTGTGATTGCCAATTATTTTTACTATGTATCTCGCCATGGTCACAGACGTCTACAGACGGCACTTATCGGACATGAATATATGATAACGAGTGCCGTCTGCTCTTCTATCGATAACAGTTAATTTCGGACATAAGCATAAAACCTCTTGATCGGGAATTCGTTTGAGAACATGTGACAGGGATAAGTAACTCAATCTTCCCCCTTGATCGAACGAGCTGCCATGAATGTCAGAGCCGCAAATACCACCAGGAGGCAACCCTACTTGTGGCGTGACTTTGCCTGAAGCCTTCGTTGAACGCATTAGATGGGGCGCTCGTTACGGGGCGAGAGACGGTGATATATTGAACTGGTTTTAAGCAAATGACCGGGTGATTGTAGCGAGTCTGAAAGGCAGCATACGAAACGACTTAAAATAGATATAGATTCAACTGCTAAACGCATTGGCTTTGTGTCAATCCTTTTCTTTATGTGTGTAGTTCTGATGGCCTTCTTTTTTTTTACCTTAATCGCCTCTCGCCAGGACGTAACACACATAAACAAATGGGGCCGACTGAACGCGGTAGAACGAGTTGTCCGTAAGTACGAGGTTTATCAATAACATGCTGTTCTAGACAGTAGTTTCAGCTGACGTAGCTGGCTCAAAGTTGACGTAAGGTGGCGCCCTGTACTGGTATTCGCATCACAATAGACACGTAAATGCGCGTTGGAGATTTGACAGGTCTAAATGGCTAATAGACATAGTCGATCTGTACAGTTATATTTATATATATAGCAGACGAAAAAAGCAGATCACCGGATGAAGGATACAAGCTTAAAAAAACGAAGAAGTTACATTCTAGGCAGAAGACCACAAGACTGGAAAGTAACACATGCTTGTCTCGGAGGACGCAGAAAAAATAAAAGTGAAAAAAAAAAAAAAGAAAGATAGCGCACAAACAAGTAAGAGGAAGGAAAAGGTAAACTGTAACTGGAAAGACGCTGTTGTACGTGCAGTGAGTCAGTAGTTTTCTAAGACGACTGCGACCTTCATAAGCTTTGCAAGATAAATCAGAAATTGAATTTATGCAGGTTTTGCTGACTATGTCACTCATGTTAGCCTCTGTTCCCTTACTGCAAAAGTATCAGACTCTTGACTTCAAGCGCGAAACCGCGTGAGTCTATGTGCGGTGTCAGAGCTAGACGCGCTGAATTTCTAGGTTTAGAAGTTCTAGGTTTAGGTTAAAGATGGTGTTTTTCGTGGCGAGTAAGTCGTAATAATAAACCTACCAGTTGGTCAAAGGTAAATACTCTCACGAATCATTTCATTTATCTCCTAGTGCCAGTTCATCCCTCTTACAGCTATAGCTGCTGATAACATGATCAAATACGGTATTACATAATACCGAATTGCGTACTATCATATACTTATTTAGCATCTCCTGTTCGTACAAGCCGTGCAGATTGTAATGTTTATCCACAGACACGTCTATAATACCTAATTGTGTAAAACTGTCGTTAAATAGTCCATGAAATCATATTTTCTACGGTTAGGACATAAACACAGGCAGGATAAAGTGAAATTAAAAAATACAAACTACAACTTTTCCTTGTAAATTTCAAGTATGACAAAATTCAATTGTTACGGTATACGTATATTCATTATCATATGTAAAGTATATTATATAGTGTTAAATGAAAGCTGATGATTAGTATCAGTCGCAATGAAAACAGGTTACCCCTTCAATCTGGGGTGCGTTTCGAAGTCGGCTTGCCAGCTTCGTGAAATCGGATAATAATAACGAAACAGGTTTTAACGGTTTCGTACCTCCATGCACTAACCAGATTACCCGAAA
This sequence comes from Varroa jacobsoni, assembly GCF_002532875.2. NCBI lineage: Eukaryota > Metazoa > Arthropoda > Arachnida > Mesostigmata > Varroidae > Varroa > Varroa jacobsoni. Next base: position 122,340 of record NW_019212973.1, read on the forward strand.
TATTTTGTTTGAAGCCGTTTGCTTCATCTGGCCTCTCTTGCGCCACCTGTCTAGAGGCGATTGATCGATAACAAATCGGAAAATGCCTCCTCTAAGGCAGTGCCACGTCTCTCTCAGAAGAATCAAGCAAGTTTCAATACTATGTTCAATACTGTCCCACAGAATACGCTTTAGTGAGGTTTCCAAAAACACGAAACAAGCGAGAGCTTCAGCGGTAAGCCCTTGTTTGAGTCATATGCTAAAACGGATACCGGAGCATCAAACGAGTTGTCTCTGTTGCCGAATGTGAGCTCTTAAGCCCGGAACTGGGATCTTCTTCGTCAGTGGTACATAAAGAACTGAGTGAATTCAAATCTCAAGCAAGAAACGAGCAGGGCTTCAATTCACAATCCCCAGGATCACATGACTACGTACGAATCGGCTGCAAATAAAGCATGATGCTATAGACAAATTCCGACTCAATCGCTAGCATCTTCCATCAATCTTATTCTGATGTCAGGGGCATTGGAGAACTACCGCAACCATGAGAGTCGCGGCTGTGAAATTTCTCCTCTCTCCCGTTATTTTCATTTGCCCTTGCCTGTAGCCCCTCCTACTGATTAGCACAAGAACTGCGACAGACCTTTGTGAGCGAGCCACTCAAACCGTGAACAAGTCAACAAACCAGTGGAAAAAAGCAAGAACCCAACGCGAAGTGGGACAACGTCGCAGAGGTTGCGTTTCCCCGTCCAACCATCAGCAAAGGGAATTTGTTTAGGTTGCGCTGCCCATAGATAAAAACATCGTGATAGAAGTAAGAGGCGGGAGGCACAACGGGAAGTAGCAGGATCGTGAGGGACACAGGGGAATCAAGACCTCTACGCCAAGAATCTGAATTTTGCGATCAGTTAACAATCGGACAGGTCGACGAAAGCCAAAGTTGAAATGAACTAAACAACCCGAAATTCACAGGTTGAATTGTAACTACAGCCTTGGTTATAGTAGCATGGGTCGAAGGTGAAAATGGACATCGGGCACGAGCACAGCTTGTTTTGTGCTTGTCGAAGCCATCTATATGAAGCTATGTTTAACGATAGCAGAATGAAATGAGTACATTCATCTTTAATCTTGGTCTAGAATGTAATACACCTGTCCGATAGATGATTAATCATCCTTGTTGATCTCCGCACCTACTTTTTATTTTTTTAAAATTTTTATTTAGCATTTGTTATTGAAGTACCGTGTACATTTCCTTGATCTAATTATGGAAAAATAAGTCCGATAAATTTAGCTTGAAAATATTCCGCTTTTGATTAGTTAGGGCAGTTGAATATTCATACAAAGTAAGTGCTGAGTTCTGAATAGAACACTACTCCACAAACCAAAAAATTGGCAGAGTATTAATTTACATTATTATATAATTATATTATATGAATATAATATATATATATAATAAGTGTGTTAGGGATGCATTGTGTCGCCCAGTCTGCGAATAGCGTCCGCTCTGAATTTAGCTGAAGGCGTTTAGGAAAATTTGTCCCCTAGTACATTTCCTTTAGTGTCGACAGTACGTACAGACGCAATCCCAGATCCTCACTAGTTGTAATAGTTTTGTTCAGCAGTAACATCAATGGCACGTAATGGTCGAAACCTTTGATTTACTTTAACGGTGCTAATAGTAGTCGTCGCAGAGCATTGGCGTCGTAACGTATTTGCAGGCGGAATTTAGGACCGTTATTGGGGAAGTTTAGATCCGAAAGCGGGCGTAGACACGCGGTGCGTTTCGGCCGTCAGCCGCCTGATGCAATGCTTAGCAGACTAAAAGTACCGCCATTTTTAGTGCTGGCAGCATAGCATTGGGTGTGCCTTATCTATTGAAATTAAAGCCGAAAGATTAGAAACTTCGATCGGAGCTTATATTGTCGTATCTATTTGTAACAGTTATTATAGTACTGAAATACAACACACAGAATCCATCCCAACCTACTTTTATGACGTTGCAAAAAGATCTCGAAGATTAAGACGAATATTGATTGCTGTCTTCGTTCCCATGGTCCTCCATGTCGGTTCCTGCGTCTCCGTTCCATTTGCCCTTCCAGAAAGCTGACATGTAACAGGGCCATTCGGACGTTTATGACGTTAGTTCTACAGAAGCAAAAGTCGACGCACGATAGATCCGGTCCGCAAGCTGCAACCACACACACAGCAGTTGCGGCAGGGCCAGTAGTTCGGGGAATTTTATTACTTCCGAAGCTCAATATCTGAGTTCGGTTTAAGCCACAATAATAGCTAATGTTGATAGTAAAGATGGCACACAAGTGTCATTTTAAGGATAGCGTACGTGTCTAATGAAGTTCTTGGGAACTAGCAGTCATTAGCTGGTCATGGCTAGCAGTCGGAGAGTTGTTCATAGGCTTCTAAGCGATGAAACGTCCTAGAGCCTCAACAGATGCTTAATAGGTTCGATTCTCCACTGGTTTTACAGGGCACTCGTTGTTCCTGAAGCAGTCATTTTTGAGTTTTTAATATTTTTTAGTATGAACTATACCTTGTCGGCCAAACTTTACACAGGAAGAGGCAAACCTCAGTGTAAAAGGTAGTTATAGATGTGTCTTGCAATTGAAAAGTGTACGCTTTATTTATTTATCTGGTGTCGTTTTTGTTTGCGCAAATGCTGAAAATTAGAAAGAAGTAATTTTGTATGATTAAAAACGCTAGGTATCGGTATCTTAACAGCGTGTTTTTACTATGCATTTCAGATGAGTGAAACTGGCAACACTTTCCTGAAGTGTTTACGCCGTAAAGATAAAACAAATTATTAGGACTTAACAGATATTTTCGGCGATTGCTTATTTTCCAAGGCGAGACGCATCGCGTAACATTAAAGCAGCTCTTTTATTTAGGATTTAGAAACCGCAGTTTCTTACGTATCATCCAGCAACGACTTTCACCAACGCTAAGCGCTAATTAAAAGTCAACAGGAAGATCCAAACGATTGTTCCAAATCTATATTTGACAGGTAATTGCGCGAAGTGTCGGCTACTGATCACGCGATCATTACGCCACTCGACGGCGGAACTGACATGGCATTTTCGCACTGCAGAAATATAGTGTGCCCATTTATACGGCAGCAGGCTATCGCGTCTCTCTCATTATGCCACCAGTATGGGCGTGAGGGCAAGACCGGACGCTTGTGATAATAGCGTCTCGGATTCAAATTCCATTGGAAAGCATACGTATGTATCGATAACCAGTTAGCAACCAACTTAGCTCGTTGTGCTCCACCAATTCGCTGGACCACAGCGTTATTATAGCTCGCAGATCGAGCATATCCCCGTACATCGAGAGCAAGGGAAACCAAGCAGATTAGCTGTTCACGCCTCGGTGAACCCATGTGTTTCTTCGATAAGGTGTACTTTTGGTGGTATAATAATGACGCGGCTTGTCTGAATTTGCCATATGTATGTGTGTATGTATGTATGTATGTATGTAAAACTACGATAATAAACTGCCTTATAATTTACCTATTATGTAGCCAAGCCAAGACCATCCCGTTGAAGTATCAACAAAGAACGAAAACTGCAAAAGGTATGAAGGTTGTGCGGTTTAAGCGAGTTTCGTTAAGCTAACGATGATTGCAGGTTCACAGGGTAATGGTCTCAGAATAGAAGATATCTAAAGACGTCAACAACGATGCGCCGGGGCCGAAAATCTCTTTGCCCGAAGGCATTCGTTTAACGCAAAGACAACTCGTCCAACTCTAAGCGAGAACATTACTATGTTTCCGGCTCTAGGTCTCATTCGGAGCATTTTTCCATCCCGTCAGGCTGTCATCAGCCAGACAACGTTAACTGTTTATTCCGTGGTCGAAACGGATGCTCATTCCTCAAAGAGCACTCACAAATGGTCGGAACTGCGTTTTCTGGGCAGAGAGTGATGGTGCCCTGCAAACTCTGACCATACAGCTCTGCATGTCAAAATGCACACCCATTACATTGTAGAGTATCTAATCGGAAGCATCAGCATGCATTGACATGTTCCAGATATACTTTAGTCATCGAAAATCAATTGAAAATTTTCCGAGACTTTAAGATCAAGAGAAAGCTGTTTTATGTACAACGCAGCAATACAGAATGCAGACCAGTAAAGTATAGACAGTGGTTCTTGAAGAAGCTGAGTCTATGTTTCTATGATTCTAGTGTATATTCTAACGCTATTTTTTCACGTGACTCCAATGTGATGCTGTTTGTGTTACAACAAGCGATATGATAATTAGCAATATCTTAATTAATAATAAAATAGAGCAAGAAAATAATTATAAAACGTACTGGATCCCAGAATGTATACTTAATGTTTGTCAAGCGTCTTGTTTCCTTCAGATCGCATCGGTTTTATCCAAACGCTGCATAAAACGTCACGGCCGTAGACGCAGGCGTAGTGTGGTAAGCTCCTGGAGAAACTTTCCATCACAAACATCATGCCTTGTAACTAGACGAATGGAGAGTAAAGGACAACATTGGGTAGGTGCAATAAAATAGGATTATAACTTGAAAAAAAAGGTCTTAACTTAAAAAGAAATAAAAATTTGATCTACAACAAAAATTGGTGATAGCCTGACTATCAGGCTAGATGTTTTGTCGTGGATGTTTTTCCTAATAATAGACTCTTTGTGTCTTAATTTAACTTGGTTTTGTTTAAATCTAATATAAATCTGTCTATTGAGTCTCCTACTAGCCGTAAAGGGTCACTTAGCTTTGACAAAAGGTCCAGCGTCTACCTTCAAAGATCTCTGCCGATAGTTTGATGTCACTCAAAAGTTTTTATGTGGCAAAAAGGAGCGCCAAGGCTCACAATTGAGTTTTATTCGCTTTCTTGAGTGCACTGCCTATGTATTGTGCAATGGTAGCCACTGCTTAGCTGTTTCAACATGAAGCATTGCTGCATATTGAAAATGCAAATTTCAAATAGTCAACAACCTATGAAACAGTGCATCCAGGCATTTTCAAAAGGAACATTAAAAAAAAAAACACTTTTTTTTATTTATTCAAATTATAACCCATGACGAAGGCTAATGGCCCTTGAAGACAGATCTTGCTACCTAAATGTATCATCGAACTTCTCGGTGCTAACTTCGAGAACAACCGGGCTATTCACCAGAACGACTAAATAGATTCATCCTGAATGAGCAAACGGATAAGGTATGAAACGAATTAGTGGCATTTTATACCATTTACGTTCGTTAAAAAGCGGGTTGCAGGACTTTAATAAGAGCCTGTACACCTTCTCCCATACTGGAGTGGCTCTCTACTGCTAGTAGGTCTAATCAAGTGGTTCCGACCGCTAAAAACATCGCCGATATTTAACACATGGCACTGTGAATATAGGTGCAGCGATATGATAGGTAAGTTCACCTATTTCTATGCTTGGATATTACTCGACACCGAACTGGTCAATTCAGGTATTTTCAAGGCCATAGAAACAGGCTCATCGGAGCTCGTTGCTCTCAACATCTCTGTATCATCGATAGAGCGAAGAGGTGAAAAATCTGCAGTAATCGCTGTTGAACTACCTATCTAAACTGTCGCGAGCCCGCCTGCCTTTGCTTTGACGTTGGCTTAAGCTTGTTCTCTGAATCCTTTGAAGCTGTTTACCCTACGAAGTTTATTACGTCCGGCCAAACCAGCCACGTATCGTATTGGCCGGGTGATGCTGCTTGACATGAGAATTTAATGAAGGGTGCTTTTGCCCGACCACAGAAACTTTATACGATGAAACAGAACTATTACATGCAGATAGCAGACGAAAAAAAGGGACGGAGTTCCCTGTTTCAACACGAACGTCAGGTAAACACCGTTAGAGGAAGAGCTGTACGTGCTTAATGAGATTTGTTCCCCTTATAAAGAAACTGTTTTCTATTCGCCATTGTCTAGATTAGATTTGCTAGCGATACCTAGGCTGGAATACAGCTGAGCCAGCACGTATATGTCCCCTTTTGAATAGACGCATAGACGGTCCAAAGTTTTCGAATGTGTATACGGACGCCTATCTTCAGGCCGCGTTTCACTATATGTGTCACACGCGTTGGAGTATTCGCATATTTTGTCGTATGGAACGATAAATCAGATAGAACGATGCATAGTGCGCGCACTTATTAGATGAACGCAAGAACGCGTACCTATATTTTGGTATTGTATAATCATCTATTGTTTATCGAAAAATTACCGCTACTATTTAGGTTGGCAAAGTAAATGTATGGCTTTTTGTGTTTTGTTCCGTCAATATCTGTGTCTGCGCGTGGGTCTGTTTATCAGGCTGGGTATAGTGTTGGGCGTGATGCCAGAAGGAGTTAGCTAGGACCATCACAATTAGCATAACATGAATGATATTCGCTGACGTTGAGATGCGTGCTTAGGTTCAATGTGCGACTTTAAATGGCGATTGTCTATTAAATGGGATAGAAAAGGGGTTCGACGGGAAAAGGAAGTAGCGCACAGAGCACTAACGTTATAGTTGAATATGTTCACATGCTAATTTTTTTAAACTATTTTTTGAAATTATACTAGGAAAAAATTGCAATTACTAGTCGTTCGCAAGCAGTATTTCGAAACACAATCGTTCTGTCGTAGTCACTTAGATTAACCTAACTCCGAAGCGATGCCTAACCTAATTGAGGACCATAAAGGCAGCAAGGTTCGTTACAGCTTCAAAAACGTACCGCCGTTTTCGGAACAAAATGGCGTGAGTACACGCTCATTTTTTACTTTTGTTTTCCTCATGAACATGAATTACTGGTGCTTGTGATAGATATCAAAGGAAGTGCGAATGCTTTGCCATCTACCATGACGCCGTAGACAGCGCCACTCTTGAATGCGTGTGAGGTCAAAAAAGCCACTTGTAGACAACAATATAAGTCGACGCTAACAATTGGCAGATGGAATTAAATGTTCACAAGTGATCATTTAATGGGCGAAGTTAAGACTGCGTGAAAAAACCAGAGAAGTCCACATTGCCGTGAAGCCTTGATTATTGAAGTATAATACAATGTTAACGTTTGATAGGAGCGACATTTCCATGATGGTATATTGCAACGTGTTTGATATGGCTGCTAAGTTAAATGGCTAGTAAGGAAATCTAGGTTCGGAATGGAGCGTAAGTCGACGGCTCATCTTATGCTAGGAATCAACCGTCGAAGACAATGCTTAACAGCAACATCGCAACTAAAACAAGAAGCACTTCAGTTGGAAGTGACATGTAGACTAGGAATTTGATTAGCGATTAAGTAAAGGCTAGAAAAAATCCTTTGCGAAAACAGGCCTAAATTGCGGTTCAGCAAGATTTGTAGAGAGAATAGGGGAGCCAAAAACTGATGGCATGGTCACCAGTTTTCAGCTATAACTGAAGTAATGTTGAGGTATAGGGAAACAATCAAGCAGAAGAATGGGGACTTCTATGAGATCGAAGCAAAGCGGGACCGGAATTGGTTGCGTGATCAGGGCGCTAAAACCGCAAGTTGCATTTATTCAACATCTTCCGTAGCTTGTCCGTTTTGTGTAACGAATGTGTTTCTAACGCAGGAAAAAACATTTTGGACCCAACCCCACAAATGTCCTCGAGGATCTGCTAGCAAACGTGCCTTTTCCAACGTATTCCTTTTTTAATTTAGAAAATTGTTATTATAACGGTATATAACGGTAATTATAGTTTTATAATATTTAGGTCTGTTTTATTTAATTTACCGTTGATACCATTAAAACCTACGCGGCTCCGCACCAAACGGACGTCAACGATTAAAAACAGCTGTCCCAATTTTTGTTTGCTGTTTGTTTACTTTCTTTTTTTTTTTTTTTTTCTCTCACTTTAAGACTTTGATTGAAAAATATAATTATATTTTACAGAAACGGTAATCTTTGTCGTTCTCTATACGTTGAGAAATTCGGTGGAGATTCAAGTATACCTACCTTATTAGAAAAAGTACTTCCCATCATCGGCATATTTATTATTTCTATTTTTATTATTATTATTATTAATATTAGTATAATTATTAATATTATTATCATAATATTAAGTACGTCGATGTACACAAAATTGACACACCGAACATACAATACTCTCTCAATAAATTCATTCAGTTCCACTCAAATAGATTTTCCTGTTTTTCGTTTCCCACAAAAGCACTTTCGGGGAGGTTTTTCTCGTCATACGACAAGGCACAGAACATAAATACGATTTATTTTTTAATAAGATTAAGTGAAAAACACGAGAAAAAAAAAAGCTGACAGTATAAACATATCGTAGAGAACTCAATGGCAAAGATCAAACAGGGCTGTTATCATATGCCGAGTTTCGAATGGTCACATCTTATTTTTGACGTGGTTGTGAGTCAATAATTTCCGCAAGTATAGTTTTTTTTCCCTCTCTCTCACGCCCGTAAAACCTGCAACTGCATAACTCTGCGTATGAAGCTGGTATTTTTTTTCCTTTTTCTTTTTTATAAATAAAATAAATACAAAAATACTATCTCTGTCCCTGTCCCTCTTTGCTTTGTCAGCAGCTTGAAGGGTATGAAATTCACAGTTTCACCCAGACACTCATACTCGACACCTGGGCAAGTTCTTTTCATTAAAACACTGTATTTTTCATTGATTTTGTTCTCTGTTGGTGTTTTCTTAAGCACTACAACATCATTTACGCGGCACCGTTCACATGAAACATACTGTTTGCGTTCTCGATCATGCGACGACAATGGTTCATTGTTGCCAATTTCGCACACAACGGCCGGGATGTCTTGACACAATTACGACATAATATCAAGCCACCTTTACATCATTCGCTCAGTCTCAGAAGATATATTAGAATAAACTTAAATATCATTCCGTTTTGTTTCTCTCTTCCCTTAGAATACATGTACCCACCTTATATATTCTCTCTATATATAAGTTGCTTTTTTCCTCAATATATATATATATAGTATAAAAAATTACTGTCATAATTATATAATATAGCAATTATTAGAATATATGTGTGTGTATGTATATATATATATATATATCCATACATAAAATAAATTAATGAGATCAGCGTGAAAATAATATATATATATATATATATATATATATATATATATATATATATATATACATACAGAATTATTGTAGAAATTCGTAAATATAGTATTATTACTTTTCTGCGTTTCTTTAACCACATGCTTCGCTCATTGGGTGTATTCGTGGATCCGAGAAATAATTGTTACTTTTCGACGGTTCGTATGTTATTGATGCCAGTTATATATGTGTATAGTTTTCTTCTGTTGCGGTTCGCTTCATGTCAAGCAGCCATCGCTTCGAGTAATATCTAATATGCCAATCTCTGCGTATGAAGTACAATTACCCTTCGTATATATTTTGTGTGTTATTGATATCGTTCTTTTTACTATAACAGTGGATCCGCACTATGCAATGATCCTTGTTAGACGTTTGCGTTCTAGAGTGTCCTTATCTCTGGGTTTCACCTTGTTTGATCGAGGGGCTCTCTAGTCATTATCTTGCACCCGAAGTAGGTCTGTGCTGTTGATAATATATATATCGAATTGAAGAAAAGCGTTTGCTTGTCACAATGACCACAACGATTCTCACTACTCATATGATGATAATGGTAAATTTCGCAACACAGACCTAGATGAGCTTTATATCCAAGTTTTTGTCATCTATCAAATTATGTATTTGTATGCGTAAATGGGCTGTTTGCACCAGCATAATTGTGCACGTAGATTGTATTCTCTGTGAACTTATGGCGTTACTGAAAACCAGAGCTGCTTCTGAAGGGCTTCCAGCTTTTAAAGTCGTTTTACTTCACTTCAATATTTTCCAGTCCTCTGCGCATTCGTGGCTGCGCATAACAGCTACTCTTAACACGGTCAACAAACTAAGCCTCTATATCAATCACTACGAAGAACCACTCTAGTTTACGAAAACAGCTTAGCGCAGTGTGTGGTAAAAATCCTTGGTTTATCGCCAAGGATTTTTGATAATAATTAGTGATATTAAGGAGAGATAAGGCTATAGCGGTCTTAAAACCTTGTAACCAACCAACCTTTCCACCTCGCAGAACAGCTGGACAACCTGAATTCTTGCAATGCAGATATTCACAACATCAAACGAGAATAACTAACGACAATTTATAATAATAGTAATACTGAAATCGGCTATGATATATATGTATATCGTAATGCCCAGAAATCTCCGGCAAACCTCTGGTACATCTAGCAGTGTAGGAGTATACACAAGAAGCAATAAGAAATGCATCGTCATATTTGAACTATGCCAGTAGAACGGTCAAAAAGCAGACAAGAAGACATTGATTTCAGCTGACTTTATCGATGTTGAATCCCCTTGCCTAATCTACCCGTTCAGCCTACGAAGTCCATCCCATTTACCTAGCACCCATAGCGCCTGAACGCGCCAGCTGATCGAACACTGGAAGCCTGCATGCTATCGCGGAATTGACCATCGATTCGATCGGCTTCTTTATGTTGAAAGACTGGCTCGCTGCCAGCCCGCTGATGTTGGCAAGCCCCGTTACACCGCCGCTAATCAAGGAATCCGCAAGATCATTCCCGAGGGACTCCAGAGGACTTGGCGGCGTCAAAGTGCGAAAAGCGCGGCGATGCTCGCTGAGATTGCCGTTCGACTGAGCAGACGCTACCGAGGGAAATTCGAAAATGGGTGCCGTCGATATCACGGCCGGGGCCGACATCAACTGGTCGCCGAAACTTGATGAGAAGCTCATGGGGACACCGCGGTGAATGGATCCACTTAGCATCGAATGCGATGTGTGATTGTGATGAGCGTGAGGCTGCGATTGATTAAGGAGCGTGTGCTGCGATGGATGTTGGCTCTGGGACTGCGGCAGATGCGACTGCTGCGACGTTCCAATGTTCCCATAGCCACTAGCGCTACTACTGGCGCTACCGCAAGACGACCCTAGCGACGGAGTCCCCGTGGAAATCGACATCGACGATGCTGGTGTTAGCAAACCGGAAACAGGGCACATCGTTTGGTTACCATGGGACGCACTAGCTGCTGCAGCCATCATAGCGGCCATATTACTGTTAATTGCGGTAGGTGCTGCCAACGGTGAAGTACTAAGACTTGGCGGAGAAGGGCTATGGTACATCATCGAGACGTCACCAGACGACACGCTTGGAGAAGCCGAGGACGACGAGGACGATGATGACGAGGATGAGGATGATGAAGCCATTGTGCAGAAGAAATTGCTACTCTGACGCGATGAGGCATTAAGGTACGACGGGGTGAATGGGTCATCGTACATTGAGGGACTGACAGGAGGCGACAGGTCACCGGCGGAACCCAAGCTCATGCAGCCGATGGACAGCGCTTTGGGACGGAGAGCATGCATGCGGCTTTTTATAATAGCCGAAGCAGGGATATGTTGCATGTGCGATAGGAGATCAGCGGCTTGTTGATGTTGTGAAGTTGGTCGCATACCCGCGGCTGCTGCCGCTGCTGGATGCTGGGCCCGCATCAAGTTCATCTGGGTGAAGACCTTGTGCTGATGTTGTTGTTGCTGTTGAATTTGCTGAACGCTTGAGGAACACTGCTGGCCAATGTGGTCAAATGTTCCACTCACGCCATGAGATGATTGTTGAGACTGTGGTTGGGTGTTAATTCCAAGCATCTTCATGTTGAGCGCCTCTTGCGAAGAGGCGGAGGATACACCACTGAGGGCGGCCGATCCGCTTCCTGCTGGTCGTTTTGCTTCATCGGAGTTGTGTATAAAGTGACAACGCGGTCCGTATGGACAGAGGCCTGTGGTGTGAAAAGTTCGGCACAGTTCGGTCTTGTATTTCGGATGACGAGTGAGACTACGTAGTTCATCCAGGCCATGGGCGAATTGGCACTTGTCACCGTACTTACATGTGCCATTCTCTTCAAATGGCCGACAAAGCTCGGTCTTATAACGGGACGAGTTGACGGACGAAAGAGCACTCTCGGTGTTCAAATCCTTGACGTCCGAATGGGGCTGTGGCTCACTTACGGAACGCTCCAACTTCCTGTATGTTGCAGACAGCACAAAGGACAAAAGCAGACGAACACAACAATAACAACAACAATGCGAACAAAAAAGCACACGAATAAAAACATCACATTAAATTCGTTGGTTGAGCAACAGCTTGACTACAAATTTGCTCGAAAAAACCATTTGCACCGTTTTAGTCTCTGCACGTGATTATTTATATAAACATAGTTGTTCCCGAAGCAAAAGTCCCAAACGCAATATTTGACCAAAGTAGTATATCTGATAGAATGACGCTAAAAGAATATTTGCAACTTCCTACATGTTAACACCCACCTATGCTGTGCCTGCTGTTGTTGTATTTGGTTCAGCTGAACTAGCTTTTGCTTGATGGTTTGCAACTGCTCAATGCTGGTGCCAGCCGGTAGAAGGGCAGCCAGACCTTGCAGATCCAGTTGAGCGAGGTTTCCAACAGATTGTTGCAGGGCTACAACCCTCTGTTGAAGCTGGGAGGCAGAGATCTGTTGCTGTTGTTGTTGTTGTTGTTGTTGTTGATTCTGCTGTTGATGGAACTCCGCCGCCTGTTGTTCTGGTTCAGACGAGGCCTGTGGCTGAGTTTGCGCTGAGGCCTGCTGCGAGGACGAGCTGGAGGATATTAACGACTCCTGCTGTTGTGATACGCTAACACCGGTGGTCGAGGTACTGGCTGAACCGCACATAACGGCAGTCATTCTGATTAGGTATTTTTGACAGCTCCTAAAAAAAGAATATCATTATCATTTCTATTAGTTACGTGGTTGAATTACATTTATACAAACTCGAATAGCGTTACCGTTGCCGTTTGTCTATTTTTTACTCATCGGTAGAGGCGAAATTGGGCAATATTAGTAGTAGGATGAACTATAGAAACATCGTCGATATGTCCTTGCCTCCAGCAGGAACTTTATAACTTTTACATCATAAACTTTTACATCGTTTCGATTATAAGATTACACATTTACAACATGTCTCACTTTTTAGCTATTACCTTTAAATTTACGCACAAAGTAGGGAATCAGTGGGTACACGATGTGTTATGAAAAGCTCTTCACTTTATCACGATATAAGGTTCGCTTCTAATCGGTTCTGTAGAGCATTTTTTCATTGGCTAATAGTTAAGGTAAACAAGTAAATTACCATTATGAATGGTGCGTGCTTCTAACGGATATAAACGCCTTACTGTCATACCATTTACTGACTTTGCCTTTCCTATGTGTTGCTATATGCTAGCCTTTTCTATCATACGTGAGAAGGCCTGTCTGTATGGTATACCCAACTGGCTAGCGCAAAAATCCCACCAATTGAACAGAACAAAGGAGACCCGCTGTTCCGTTGTAAGACTAGATACTAACTTCCTATTTTGAAAGCAGACGGCTCGTAAGACTCATATTCCCGAAGCTTCTCTCATCTCGCATGTCATTTTCTTCGGTTGAATAATATTCAAGAAACGCACGAAGAGGACTGAACCTTTTTTCGGCAGCTTGGAGAACGTCGCACCCTGTTCGGTAACCGATGGGCGACCACAACAAAAGAAGGCTATACACGAGAAAAGCTGCTGCCCCTCCACGATCCCTGCCCACCTAAATCCGACCTATCGAGTGGATATAGGTGGTGCTATTCTATCTGTGTATTATGTCTCTATGAGTGGATCTGTGTACAAGACAAAACCGTCCCTCTATTATAGACGATGTAATCACACGGCGCATTGTCTCTGAAGAAGTCCGCGTCGTCACAAAGATGTATCTAGAGTCTATATATTTATTCCCCAACGTATCCGATTAAATCGGCTAAACTGCCGAAGTGCGTGGTTTGACTCAAGGTGCGAACCTTCGCTATAAGCAGCTTTCAAATGATGAGCAGTAACATCGACTGCAGAAGCAGATATAATAACCTGAGTACACGTATCCTATCAGGATTGCCGCAGTAGGAGGTAACCGCCTAGAAAATAATCATATTACAGGTATTGGTATTACCTTTGAAAGATTTTTTGAGTTTCGTCTGTTCATTTTAACTGTAAATTTGATTGTTTTCCAGTACCCTCATTATATATCGACATATTCGCTGCTACACTCAACTCAGCAGTGGTTTACAACAGATATGGAAGCTGGCTACACTAGAAGCCGTTTGCAACACTATTGGTTATTATTGTATGTTTGCGCATTTCGCCCACATATATGTATAATGGTATACATCACAAAAATCGTACATAAAATACGCAGGCTGCAGCGCCTAAACTCCGCTACTAGACCAACTGGCACCACTAAGCGTTAGATGTGTATATATAATACAATTGACTAACATTTAACTAATGCGGCCCAATAATGTTCTATCGGTTTCTAGCGCAGACAGCAGCAGTGATAAGCATCCAGCCAAAGAAAGCGGTTAAGAACGAGCTTTTCTAAGTAATTCGTCTGCTTCCTGCCCGCCAATGACTTGATGTTTGTCTGTTAACAACTTATGCCTAAGAACCCCCGGGACGCGAACTCAAAGTGAATACCATCTGAATTGAATGTGACTGCATTCAACATGCGTTTAGCTGCAGAAGCGAATGCTACGAGGCAGGTAGGCAATCGCTAAGAAAAATCCCGCAATGGACGAGGCGAAAGGAATCATCAAAGACGTGAAGAACGAGCCTTGACCTGCCGTTAGAATCAACCGTCATCAACGAGGCCTGTATTCTGTGCATGTTTACCGGCCCCGCAACGCAGTCTGGCTACGAGGCGGTCCACAAGAAGTTGTTAGAGATGGACGCCTAGTGAAGACCTATGAAGACTAAGCGAAGTATCAACAACCGAACCCTTTACAAAACATGAAAGATGGTCGAAAGCGAAAAAGACAAAAAGTTAAATTTAAC